>NW_027401444.1:0-4190 GCF_003265705.2 Callorhinus ursinus
GCAGAAACTGAAAGAATATGTGACCACTAAGCCAGCCCTGCAAGAAATATTAAGGGGGGTTCTATAAAAGGAGAAAGACCCCAAGAGTGATATACAACAGAAATTTACAGGGACGATCTATAAAAACAACATCTTCACAGGCAGAATGATGACAATTCATATCTTCCATAATCACTCTCAGTGTAAATGGCCTAAATGCTCCCATAAAAAGGCACAGGGTTGCAGATTAGATAAAAAGACAGGACCCATCCATATGCTGCCTACAAGAGACTCATTTTGAACCTAAAGATACATCCAGGCTGAAAGTGAAGGGATGGAGATCCATCTTCCATGCCAGTGGACCTCAAAAGAAAGCTGGGGTAGCAATTCTTATATCAGACAATTTAGATTTTAAACTGAAGTTTGTAATTGGAGACACAGAAGGACACTATATCATTCTTAAAGGGTCTATCCAACAAGAAGATCTAACAGTTGTAAATATCTATACGCCCAACATGGGAGCAGCCATCTACATAAGCCAACTGTTAACCAAAATAAAGAGTCATATTGATAACAATACTTTAATTATAGGAGACCTCAATACTGCACTCTCAGCAATGGACAGATCATCTAAGCAGAAAATCAACAAGGAAATAAGAGCTTTGAATGATACACTGGACCACATGGACCTCATAGATATTTACAGAATATTCCACCCTAAAACAACACAATACTCATTCTTCTCCAGAGCTCCTGGAACTTTCTCCAGAATAGACCACATACTGGGTCACAAATAAGGTCTCAAACGATACGAAAAGATTGAGATTATTCCCTACATATTCTCAGACCATAATGCTTTAAAACTGGAACTCAATCACAAGAAAAAACTTGGCAGAAATTCAAACATTTGGAAGCTAAAGACCACTCTGCTCAAGAATGTTTGAGGCAACCAGGAAATCAAAGAAGAACTTAAACAATTCATGGAAATCAATGAGAACGAAAACACATCGGTCCAAAACCTATGGGATACTGCAAAGGCGGTCCTAAGGGGGAAATACATAGCCATCCAAGCCTCACTCAAAAAAATAGAAAAAACCCAAATTCAACAACTCTACACCTTAAAGAACTAGAGAAAAAGCAACAAACGATGCCTAAGCCACTCCTTAGAAGAGAAATAATTAAGATTAGAGCAGAGATCAATGAATTAGAAACCAGAAACATAGGTCAGATCAATGAAACTAGAAGTTGGTCCTTTGAAAGAATTAATAACATCGATAAACCACTGGCCAGACTTATCCAAAAGAAAAGAGAAAGGACCCAAATTAATAAAATTATGAATGAAAGGGGAGAGATCACAACTAACACCAAGGAAACAGAAACAGTTATTAGAAAGTATTATCAACAACCATATGCCAATAAACTGAGCAATCTGGATGAAATGGAGGCCTTCCTGGAAACCTATAAGCTGCCAAGACTGAAACAGGAAGAAATTGACAACCTGAATAGGCCAATAACCACGAACGAGAATGAAGCAGTGATCAAAAACCTCCCAAAAAACAAGAGTCCAGGGCCTGATGGATTCCCTGGGGAATTCTACCAAACATTCAAAGAAGAAATAATACCTATTCTACTGAAGCTGTTTCAAAAAATAGAAACAGAAGGAAAGCTTCCAGACTCATTCTATGAGGCCAGCATTACCTTAATCCCCAAACCAGGCAAAGACCCCATCAAAAAGGAGAATTTCAGACCGATATCCCTGATGAATATGGATTCCAAAATCCTCAACAAAATCCTAGCTAATAGGATTCAACAATACATTAAAAGGATCATCCATCACGATCAAGTGGGATTTATCCCCAGGATGCAAGGGTGGTTCAACATTCGCAAATCAATCAATGTGATAGATCACATTAATAAGAGGAGGGAGAAGAACCATATGGTCCTCTCAATTGATACAGAAAAAGCATTTGACAAAATACAACATCCTTTCCTGATTAAAACTCTTCTGAGTATAGGGATAGAGGGAACATTCCTCAAGTTCATAAAATCCATCTATGAAAAACCCACAGCAAATATTATCCTCAATGGGGAAAAGCTGAGAGCCTTTCCCTTAAGATCAGGAAGATGTCAAGGATGCCCACTCTCACCACTATTGTTCAATATAGTACTAGAAGTCCTAGCCACAGCAATCAGACAACAGAAAGAAATAAAAGGTATTCAAATTGGCAAAGAAGAAGTCAAACTCTCTCTTTTCACAGATGACATGATACTTTATGTGGAAAACCCAAAAGACTCCACCCCCAAATTACTAGAACTCATACAGCAATTCAGTAATGTGGCAGGACACAAAATCAATGCACAGAAATCAATTGCTTTCTTATACACTAACAACGCAACTGTAGAAAGAGGAATTAGAGAAACGATTCCATTTAAAATAGCACCAAAAACCATAAGATACCTTGGAATAAACCTAACCAAAGAGGTAAAGGATTTATACTCTAGGAACTACAGAACACTCATGAAAGAAACTGAAGAAGACACAAAAAGATGGAAAATTATTCCATGCTCATGGATCAGAAGAATAAACATTGTTAAAATGTCTAGGCTACCCAGAGCAATCTATACCTTCAATGCCATCCTGATCAAAATTCCAATGACATTTTTCAAAGTGCTGGAACAAACAATCCTAAAATTTTTATGGAATCAGAAAAGACCCCGAATCTCCAAGGAAATGTTGAAAAAGAAAAACAAAGCTGGGGGCATCACGTTGCCCAATTTCAAGCTATATTACAAAGCTGTGATCACCAAGACAGCATGGTACTGGCACAAAAACAGACATATAGATCAGTGGAACAGAATAGAGAACTCAGATATGGACCCTCAACTCTACGGTCAAATAATCTTTGACAGAGCGGGAAAAAACATGCAATGGAAAAAAGACAGTCTCCAATAAATGGTGCTGAGAAAATTGGACAGCCACATGCAGAATGAAACTCGACCATTCTCTAACACCATTCACAAAGATAAACTCAAAGTGGATGAAAGACCTCAACGTGAGACAGGAATCCATCAAAATCCTAGAGGAGAACATAGGCAGTAACCTCTTTGACATCGCCCACAGCCACTTCTGTCAAGATACATCTCCAAAAACTAGTGAAACAAAAGCAAAAATGAACTTTTGGGACTTCATCAAGATAAAAAGCTTCTGCACAGCAAAGGAAACAGTCAACAAAACAAAGAGGCAACCCACAGAATGGGAGAAGATATTTGCAAATGACACTACAGATAAAGGGCTGGTATCCAAGATCTATAAAGAACTTCTCAAATCAACACCCAAAAAACAAATAATCAAGTCAAAAAGTGGGCAGAAGGCATGAAAAGACACTTCTCTGAAGAAGACATACAAATGGCGAGCAGACACATGAAAAAATGTTCATCATCATTAGCCATCAGGGAAATTCAAATCAAAACCACATTGAGATAGCACCTTACACCAGTTAGAATGGCAAAAATGGACAGGGAAAGAAACAACAAATGTTGGAGAGGTTGTGGAGAAAGGGGAACCCTCTTACACTGTTGGTGGGAATGCAAGTTGGTACAGCCACTTTGGAAAACAGTGTGGAGGTGCCTCAAAAATTTTACAAATAGAGCTACCCTATGACCCAGCAATTGCACTCCTGGGTATTTACCCCAAAGACACAGATGTAGTGAAAAGAAGGGCCATATGCACCCCAAAGTTCATAGCAGCAATGTCCACAATAGCCAAACTGTGGAAAGAGCCGAGATGCCCTTCAACAGATGAATGGATAAAGAAGATGTGGTCCATATATACAATGGACTATTACTCAGCCATCAGAAAGGATGAATATCCAACTTTTACATCAACATGGATGGGACTGGAGGAGATTATGCTAAGTGAAATAAGTCAAGCAGAGAAAGTCAATTATCATATGGTTTCACTTATTTGTGGAACATAAGGAAGAGCATGGAGGACAGTAGGAGAAGGAAGGGAAAAATGAAGGGGGGGGACATTGGAGGGAGAGATGAACCATGAGAGACTATGGACTCTGAGAAACAAACTGAGGGTTTTGGGCAGGGGGCACTGGTTAGCCCTGTGATGGGTATTAAGGAGGGCACGTACTGCATGGAGCACTGGGTGTTATACTAAAACAATGGATTGTGGATCACCACATCAAAAACTAATGATGTAT
>NW_027401445.1:0-4188 GCF_003265705.2 Callorhinus ursinus
TGGAACACTACATCAGAAACTAATGATGTAATGTATGGTGATTAACAGAACAATAAAAATTTAAAAAAAAAAACTTTACCTCGCTCCCCAAATAGAGCATCTTGGCGCTTCCTGCCCAGAGACCGTGTATCAGTAACTTCTGCGGGACCCCTTCTCCCTTTCCTGGGGGAGCGTTCTGTGCATTATCTATGTTCTTCCTTCCCCACCACAGTTTAGTGGGTCTGCTGCAGGAGGATCATTTGACTTTAAATACAACACCAGACCCAGAGGAAGAAACTCCACGGCATGCAAACCGGACCGTCTGTTAGTTATCAACCCAAAATCCATTTGGCCCTCTTCTTTCCTAGCATAAAGCTTTCACTAATGGTGCGGCGAGGTACCCAGCTAAAAAAAAAAATTGTCCCAGCCCAGCTTCCCGCGTGGGGTATAGATGTGCCGGCCGGGGTTCAGGAGCATCTTGAGTCCCAGGCAAACCTGACAATCAAGTCCGTGCACCAGGGAGCCCTGTGGTCGTGGGGCTGCCACGCTCGTCCCGGATGCAGGCCCCCAGCTCTCATCTGCATGAGGCGCAAATTCGCAGGCGTGTTCTTGTTTTAGCTACTTGCGTGGGTTTTCTGTTGTGAGCAGCCAAAGCTAACGTTCGCTGATGGATCGACCTGTCCTTCCCCACTCATCTCAGACGCCACTTTATCAGAGGCTAAATTCCCACGTGTCATCTTTCTCTGGACTCTCTGTTCTGGTTCATTGGGTTCTCTCTTTTTTTCCCCCCCGGTAGCAACACCAGGCTGTTTTATCACTAACGCCAAATACCATGTTTTAATATCTTGTAGGGTGAGATATTGGACATCACTGGTCCCCTTTTACAAATTTGTCTTGGCCATTCTTGCCCATCAGCTCCTTCGTATGAATTTTAGAACTTGTTTAGAAAGTTCCATGATGGATATTTTTGGAAATTGTATTGGGATTACAGAAAATTTAGAGGAAATTGGCTTCTTTACAACTGAGCACTCCGGTCTGTAGAGTCGGCATCAGCTCTCCGCTGATTTAGATTGTCTTTGGTGAAACCACGACTACCTTCATCAAGGTCTTTGACATTTTTTAGGGTTTTCTCCTATTTTCGTATTTTTGTTGTTATTTTTTTCCTGTGATTTTTATCACATTTTCTAATGTATTATTGATAACATATATGAAATCTATCGACTTTTTTTTGCATTGATCTCATATTCCATCATCTTCCAAACTCTCTTACTCATTTTTTCCAGCTTGCTCGTTGCTCCTCATCGACGTGTAGGTACATAATCCTACAGTTTTGTCTCTTCCTCCCTAGCATCTGTGCCTTTTACCTTTTTCCTTTGTCTCATTTCATGGAGACTGTTTTGACTCTGTCACCTAGTGAACTTTGTGGAGCAACTATGTCCAAGCCCCAACCCCCAGAGACTGTGGGGCAGGTGCAGAGGGGGACCCCGGGGCAGCTAGCACCTTGGGAATTCCATGCGATCCTGAGGTTCAGGGGACGCGGCCTGGGGACAGCGTTGAGTGGCCGCAGCCTTGTCCCCTTCCTGACTTACTGGGTATCCCAGAAATATCGTGTCGTATTTTGTAGGTCCCTCATAAATACCCCTTATCAAATAAAGCAAGTATTCTACATCCACTTTGAAGGGATTTCTTTTTAAAAAATACGAAATGGAGTTTTATTTTGTATTTGTGCTTCTTTTCTAGCTTCTAGTGCTGAAACGTGAATTTGAGTTTAAGCCCCTTTATTCTTATAAAAGTATTTACAGCTACAAATCTCCCTCAGGTTGTCTGGGACTAGAAACTTTTGCTCTCTCCTATTTTTTATTGAAATCTAAAGAGATTTCTTCTTTAACCCGAGAGTACTGCAAAGTGTGCATGTGATTCTCTAAAACTTTCAAGCATGTAAGAATCGTTATCTTTTTATTATAAATATCTCTTTCTGTTGCATTTTGCTGGTATGTATCCAGACATGACCTGACTTCGGTTGATTTTTATTCTGAAACATAATTAAAAGTAATATGATTGAAAACAAAACTATCTTCTCTGTTAGGCACAAAACTAACAGAATCAGAATTTTTTCTTTAAATTTTTTTATTGTTGTGTTAATCACCATACATTACATCATTAGTTTTTGATGTAATGTTCCATGATTCATTGTTTGTACATAACACCCAGTGCTCAATGCAGAATGTGCCCTCTTTAATACCCATCACCAGGCTAACCCATCCCCCTACCTACCTCCCCTCTAGAACCCTGTTTGTTTTTCAGAGTCCATCGTCTCTCATGGTTTGTCTCCCCCTCCGATTTCCCCTCCCTTCATTTCTCCCCTCCTGCTCTCTTCTTCTTTTTTTCTTAACATGTATTGCATTATTTGTTTCAGAAGTACAGATCTGTGATTCAACAGTCTTGCACAATTCACAGCGCTCACCATAGCACATACTCTCCCCAGTGTCTATCACCCAGCCACCCCAGCCCTCCCACCCCCCACCACTCCAGCAACCCCCCCTTTGTTTCCTGAGATTAAGAATTCCTCATATCAGTGAGGTCATATGATACATGTCTTTCTCTGATTGACTTATTTCACTCAGCATAACACCCTCCAGTTCCATCCACGTCGTTGCAAACGGCAAGATCTCATTCCTTTTGATGGCTGCATAATATTCCATTGTGTATATATACCACCTCTTCTTTATCCATTCATCTGTCGATGGACATCTTGGTTCTTTCCACAGTTTGGCTATTGTGGACATTGCTGCTATAAACATTGGGGTGCACGTACCCCTTCAGATCCCTACATTTGTATCCTTGGGGTAAATACCCAGTAGTGCAATTGCTCTATTTTCAACTGTTTGAGGAACCTCCATATTGTTTTCCAGAGTGGCTGCACCAGCTTGCATTCCCACCAACAGTGTAGGAGGGGTCCCCTTTCTCCGCATCCCCGCCAACATCTGGAATGTTCTGAATATATCTGTAAAGTCCATTTGGTCCAGTGTGTCATTTAAGTCTTTATTTCCTTGTTGATCTTTTGCTTAGATGTTCTGTCCATTTCAGTCAGGGGGGTCTTAAAGTCCCCCAGTATTATTGTATTGTTGTCAATGTGTTTCTTTGCTTTTCTTATTAATTGCCTTATAAAAGTGGCTGCTCCCATGTTAGGGGCATAGATATTTACAATTGTTAGATCTTCTTGTTGGATAGACCCTTTAATTAAGATATAGTGTCCTTCTTCATCTCTTATTACAGTCTTTGTTTTAAAATCTAATCTGTCTAATATAAGAATTGCTACCCCAGCTTTCTTTTGGTGTCCATTAGCATGGTAAGTGGTTCTCCACCCCCTCACTTTCAATCTGGGGGTGTCTTTGGGTCTAAAATGAGTCTCTGGCAGACAGCATATTGGTGGGTCTTGTTTTTTAATCCAATCTGATTGCCTGTGTCTTTTGATTGGGGCATTTAGCCCATTTACATTCAGGGTAACTATAGAAAGATATGAATTTAGTGCCATTGTATTACCTGTAAGGTGACTGTTAACTGTCTGTTGTCTGTGTTCGTTTCTGCTCTTTGCTGCTTTTAGGCTCTCTCTTTGCTTAGAGGACCCCTTTCAGTATTTCTTGTAGGGCTGGTTTCATGTTTGCAAATTCCTTTAGTTTTTGTTTGTCCTGGAAGCTTTTTACCTCTCCTTCTATTTTCAATGACAGCCTTGCTGGATATAGTATTCTTGGCTGCATATTTTTCTCGTTTAGTGCTCTGAAGATATCTTGCCAGTCCTTTCTGGCCTGCCAGGTCTCTGTGGATAGGTCTGTTGCCAATCTAATGTTTCTATCATTATAGGTTACATATCTCTTCTCCTGAGCTGCTTTCAGGATTTTCTCTTTGTCTCTGAGACTCGTAAGTTTTACTATTAGATGTCGGGGTGTTGACCTATTTTTATTGATTTTGAGAGGGGTTCTCTGTGCCTCCTGGATTTTGATGCCCGTTTCCTTCCCCACATTAGGGAAGTTCTCTGCTATCATTTGTTTCAATATTCCTTCTGCCCCCCTCTCTCTTTGTTCTTCTTCTGGGATCCCAATTATTCTAATGTTGTTTCATCTTATCGTATCGCTTATCTCTCGAATTCTGCCCTCGTGATCCAGTAGTTGTTTCTCTCTCTTTTTCTCAGCCTCTTTATTTTCCATCATT
>NW_027401446.1:0-4187 GCF_003265705.2 Callorhinus ursinus
CCTTTCAATAGTTACCCTGAATGTAAATGGGCTAAATGCCCCAATCAAAAGACACAGGCTATCAGATTGGATTAAAAAACAAGACCCATCAATATGCTGTCTGCAAGAGACTCATTTTAGACCCAAAAACACCCCCAGATTGAAAGTGAGGGGGTGGAAAACCATTTACCATGCTAATGGACACCAAAAGAAAGCTGGGGTGGCAATCCTTATATCAGACAAACTAGATTTTAAAACAAAGACTGTAATAAGAGATGAGGAAGGACACTATATCCTACTTAAAGGGTCTATCCAACAAGAAGATCTAACAATTGTAAATATCTATGCCCCGAACATGGGAGCAGCCAATTATATAAGGCAATTAATAACAAAAGCAAAGAAACACATTGACAACAATACAATAATAGTGGGGGACTTTAACACCCCCCTGACTGAAATGGACAGATCATCTAAGCAAAAGATCAACAAGGAAATAAAGACTTTAAATGACACACTGGACCAAATGGACTTCACAGACATATTCAGAACATTCCATCCCAAAGCAATGGAATACACATTCTTCTCTAGTGCCCATGGAACATTCTCCAGAATTGATCACATCCTAGGTCACAAATCAGGTCTCAACCGGTACCAAAAGATTGGGATTATTCCCTGCATATTTTCAGACCACAATGCTTTGAAACTAGAACTCAACCACAAGAGGAAAGTCGGAAAGAACTCAAATACATGGAGGCTAAAGAGCATCCTACTAAAGAATGAATGGGTCAACCAGGAAATTAAAGAAGAATTAAAAAAATTCATGGAAACCAATGAAAATGAAAACACAACTGTCCAAAATCTTTGGGATACAGCAAAGGCAGTCCTGAGAGGAAAGTATATAGCAATACAAGCCTTTCTCAAGAAACAAGAAAGTTCTCAAATACACAACCTAACCCTACACCTAAAGGAGCTGGAGAAAGAACAGCAAATAAAGCCTAAACCCAGCAGGAGAAGAGAAATCATAAAGATCAGAGCAGAAATCAATGAAATAGAAACCAAAAGAACAGTAGAACAGATCAGCGGAACTAGGAGCTGGTTCTTTGAAAGAATTAACAAGATTGATAAACCCCTGGCCAGACTGATCAAAAAGAAAAGAGAAATGACCCAAATCAACAAAATCATGAATGAAAGAGGAGAGATCACAACCAACACCAAAGAAATACAAACAATTATAAGAACATATTATGAGCAACTCTATGCCAGCAAATTAGATAACCTGGAAGAAATGGGTGCATTCCTAGAGATGTATCAACTACCAAAACTGAACCAGGAAGAAATAGAAAACCTGAACAGACCTATAACCACTAAGGAAATTGAAGCAGTCATCAAAAATCTCCCAACAAACAAAAGCCCAGGGACAGATGGCTTCCCAGGGGAATTCTATCAGACATTTAAAGAAGAATTAATACCTATTCTCCTGAAACTGTTCCAAAAAATAGAAATGGAAGGAAAACTTCCAAATTCATTTTATGAGGCCACCATTACCTTGATCCCAAAACCAGACAAAGACCCCATCAAAAAGGAGAATTACAGACCAATATCCTTGATGAACATGGATGCAAAAATTCTCACCAAAATACTAGCCAATAGGATCCAACAGTACATTAAAAGGATTATTCACCACGACCAAGTGGGATTTATCCCTGGGCTGCAAGGCTGGTTCAACATCTGCAAATCAATCAACGTCATAGAATACATTAACAAAAGAAAGAACAAGAATCATATGATCCTCTCAATAGATGCAGAAAAAGCATTTGACAAAGTACAGCATCCTTTCTTGATCAAAACTCTTCAGAGTATAGGGATAGAGGGTACATACCTCAATATCATAAAAGCCATCTACGAAAAACCTACAGCGAATATCATTCTCAATGGGGAAAAGCTGAGAGCTTTTCCCCTAAGGTCAGGAACGCGGCAGGGATGTCCACTCTCACCACTGCTATTCAACATAGTATTCGAAGTCCTAGCCACAGCAATCAGACAACAAAAAGAAATCAAAGGCATCCAAATCGGCAAAGAGGAAGTCAAACTCTCACTCTTTGCAGATGATATGATACTTTATGTGGAAAACCCAAAAGACTCCACCCCAAAACTGCTAGAACTCATACAGAAATTCAGTCAAGTGGCAGCCTATAAAATCAATGCACAGAAATCAGTGGCATTCCTATACACCAACAACAAGACAGAAGAGAGACAAATCAAGGAGTCGATCCCATTCACAATTGCACCCAAAACCATAAGATACCTAGGAATAAATTTAACCAAAGAGGCAAAGGATCTGTACTCAGAAAACTATAAAATACTCAGGAAAGAAATTGAAGAAGACACAAAGAAATGGAAAAACGTTCCATGCTCATGGACGGGAGAACCAACATTGTGAAGATGTCAATGCTACCTAGAGCAATCTACACATTCAGTGCAATCCCCATCAAAATACCATCCACTTTTTTCAAAGAAATGGAACAAATAATCCTAAAATTTGTATGGAACCAGAAGAGACCCCGAATAGCCAGAGGAATCTTGAAAAAGAAAAGCAAAGCTGGCGGCATCACAATTCCGGACTTCCAGCTCTATTACAAAGCTGGCATCATCAAGACAGTATGGTACTGGCACAAAAACAGACACATAGAGCAATGGAACAGAATCGAGAGCCCAGAAATGGACCCTCAACTCTATGGTCAACTCATCTTTGACAAAGCAGGAAAGAATGTCCAATGGAAAAAAGACAGTCTTTTCAACAAATGGCGTTGGGAAAATTGGACAGCCACATGCAGAAGAATGAAACTGGACCATTTCCTTACACCACACACAGAAATAGACTCCAAATGGTTGAAAGACCTAAACGTGAGACAGGAGTCCATCAAAATCCTAAAGGAGAACACAGGTAGCAACCTCTTCGACCTCAGCCGCAGCAACTTCTTCCTAGAAACATCACCAAAGGCACGGGAAGCCAGGGCAAAAATGAACTATTGGGATTTCATGAAGATAAAAAGCTTTTGCACAGCAAAAGAAACCGTCCACAAAACCAAAAGACAACCGACAGAATGGGAGAAAATATTTGCAAATGACATATCAGATAAAGGGCTAGTATCCAAAATCTATAAAGAACTTATCAAACTCAACACCCAAAGAACATATAATCCAATCAAGAAATGGGCAGAAGACATGAACAGACATTTTTCCAGAGAAGACATCCAAATGGCCAACAGGCACATGAAAAAGTGCTCAACATCGCTCGGCATCAGGGAAATCCAAATCAAAACCTCAATGAGATACCACCTCACACCCGTCAGAATGGCTAAAATTAACAAGTCAGGGAACGACAGATGTTGGCGGGGATGTGGAGAAAGGGGAACCCTCCTACACTGTTGGTGGAAATGCAAGCTGGTGCAACCACTCTGGAAAACAGTATGGAGGTTCCTCAAAGAGTTGAAATTAGAGCTACCATTCGATCCAGCAATTGCACTACTGGGTATTTACCCCAAAGATACAAATGTAGGGATCCGAAGGGGTACATGCACCCCAATGTTTATAGCAGCAATGTCCACAATAGCCAAACTGTTGAAAGAGCTAAGATGTCCATCGACAGATGAATGGATAAAGAAGAGGTGGTAATATATACACAATGGAATATTATGCGGCCATCAAAAGGAATGAGATCTTGCCATTTGCAACGACATGGATGGAACTGGAGGGTGTTATGCTTAGTGAAATAAGTCAATCAGAGGAAGACATGTATCATATGACCTCACTGATATGAGGAATTCTTAATCTCAGGAACAAACTGAGTTTTACTGGAGTGGTTGGGGGTGGGAGGGATGGGATGGCTGGGTGATAGACGTTGGGGAGGGTATGTGCTACGGTGAGCGCTGTGAATTGTGCAAGACTGTTGAATCACAGATCTGTACTTCTGAAACAAATAATGCAACATATTTTAAGAAAACAGAAAAGAAGGTAGCAGGAGCGGAAGAATGAAGGGGAGTAAGTCAGAGGGGGAGACGAACTCAGGAGAGATGATGGACTCTGAAAAACAAACAGGGTTCTAGAGGGAAGTAGGGTAGGGGGATGGGTTAGCCTGGTGATGGGTATTAAAGAGGGCACATTCTGCATGGAGCACTGGGTGTTATGAACAAACAATGAATCATGGA
>NW_027401447.1:0-4187 GCF_003265705.2 Callorhinus ursinus
CAACACCCAAAGAACAAATGATCCAATCAAGAAATGGGCAGAAGACACGAACAGACATTTTTCCAAAGAAGACATCCAAATGGCCAACAGACACATGAAAAAGTACTCAACATCGCTCGGCATCGGGGAAATCCAAATCAAAACCTCAATGAGATACCACCTCACACCCGTCAGAATGGCTAAAATTAACAAGTCAGGAAACGGCAGATGTTGGCGGGGATGCGGAGAAAGGGGAACCCTCCTACACTGTTGGTGGGAATGCAAGCTGGTGCAACCCCTCTGGAAAACAGTATGGAGGTTCCTCAAACAGTTGAAAATAGAGCTACCGTTCGATCCAGCAATTGCACTACTGGGTATTTACCCCAAAGATACAAATGTAGGGATCCGAAGGGGTATGTGCACCCCAATGTTTATAGCAGCAATGTCCACAATAGCCACACTGTGGAAAGAGCCAAGATGTCCATCGACAGATGAATGGATAAAGAAGATGTGGTCTATATACACAATGGAATATTATGCGGCCATCAATAGGAATGAGATCTTGCCATTTGCAATGACGTGGATGGAACTGGAGGGTGTCATGCTGAGTGAAATAAGTCAATCAGAGAAAGACATGTATCATATGACCTCACTGATATGAGGAATTCTTAATCTCAGGAAACAAACCTTGTGTTGCTGGAATGGTGGGGGGTGGGAGGGATGGGGTGGCTGGGTGATAGACATTGGGGAGGGTATGTGCTATGGTGAGCGCTGTGACTTGTGCAAGACTGCTGAATCACAGATCTGTACCTCTGAAACAAATAGTGCAATATATGTTAAGAAAAATAAAAAGAAGAAGAAGATAGCAGGAGGGGAAGAATGAAGGGGAGTAAATCGGAAGGGGAGATGAACCATGAGAGATGATGGACTCTGAAAAACAAACAGAGGGTTCTAGAGGGGAGGGGGGTGGGGGATGGGTTAGCCTGGTGATGGGTATTAAAGAGGGCACATTCTGCGTGGAGCACTGGGTGTTATGCACAAACAATGAATCATGGAACACTATATCAAAAACTAATGATGTAATGTATGGTGATTAACATAACAATAAAAAATAAAAAATAAAAAAAACATATGTGAGGAGATGAGCACAGTGACCGGCCATAGTAATAACTCAGCAATGTTATTATGAGCTCTCATTAGCCAGAGAATTGCCTCATTAAGTTTTTAGAATGAAATCTTTGCATTGATCTGTCTTCACTCTGTCTTCCTAGTTCTATGCAATGATTCTGATCAAAGTTGCAGCTCAATTTTAAAACAAGCGAGTTCCCTTTAGCTTCTTCCGTGAGCTCCCTGTTCCTCTGCAGCCTCTGGTATGACTTATTCATGAGATCTGGACCTCGCGTGGGAGGCAAACGTGCAGTCCTTCACGGTTTTGACACTGACCCTTCTGCTCTGTTGCTGTAGATACAGAGACTCTGACATGACTGCAGACACCCAGCTTCGGACACCAACACACGGAGCATGACCACAGACCCTGTTTTCTTGCCCACAGGGTAATTAGTTAAAGATGTACTCTTGCTCATTAAATCCTAACGAGGACCCACATCACTCACTTTAAGCGCTAGGTATTTCAACAGAGTTGAAAAGGTGCCAAATAAATTTACTCAAATATTAAGCACTCAGATAAAGGCCATTTGGCTTTGGAAAAAAAAATAGAAATTTCACTTGTATTCATAAATGTTACATGCAGGCTCAGTTAACTCTCCAACTCTATGCAGATTTAAAATGTAAATTATTTAAAGTGCCTAAGACCTATGGTCCACGTTCCTGATTCTAAGGCAGTGACACATACATCACACATACATTATTCATGGTTTAGGCACCCATTATACACACAGTGATGCCCCCAAAGGTGTAACCAGTCAGGAAAAAGGCTATTGCATATTACAGACAAATCCCTCCATTTTTTTTGGCCTTCAAGCTCTGTTTTTAATGGAAATATCATTCACAGGTATTACATATGTCTCTGTCTCCTACAGATGTCTGTGGCCACTGGAGGAGTCTCTCAGAAAGCACCGACTCTCTCGGCTAACTACTGCTGGCTGCCAACACATCCAGATCCAATTTTATGACCTACAAACTCTGGCCTTCCAACGTCCTTGTAGATAGTGCTGGGTTCACTCTGAAATCTTAAGGACTTGCTGAAAGCAAATGTGATGCTCCCAAACCCTAGTTCCTTCAACAAGAGGTAATTTATGACATTCAACAGGAAGGACTCTTGTCGCTGTAGGAACACTCACTTGCGTCGGGGAGAAATGACCCCACAGACTGTGAGAGCAATGGTGGGCATCCATTTGTGGGTAATGCTGTGCAATCATCAATGGCTCAGTGCTCAATGCCCCGCCCCGCCCCCGCCAGGTCTCAGGGTATGGCCCCGAAAGGGGACTCTGGTTGTGGGGTGAAAGATAGACCTATGTGTACTCACTGTGGAGATGCTAACAGGTTCCTATTTTATATGGTTTTATATGGAAGACTCTGCCACTCAGAATGATCATAGCATGTTCCCTGAGTGCCCCTCTCATTACTTTAAGGCTTAGGAAGCAGGGGACCTCTGGAGCTGGGTGCTGCTGGGTTCAAACTGAAAGTTGACATTAAAGGTACCATCCAAGTAAGAGGAAGATCAGGGAAACTAGTATCTCCTGTTGGGACACCTGCCCAGTGCCTCCCAGGCTGAACTCCAGGGTCAGTTTCTTAGGGCACAAGGCAAGGTGGTGTGCTGCCCTGGGCACGTGGATGGCACACTTCCACTGTCCCTGTCCGCATATGTGCACTGAGCTTTCAGGCAGGCCTTGCAGATAACTCTTATTTGCTTCAATATGGAACTGTATGAATAATGCAACATGTTGCCAGGCACGGATAGTTGTCATTGTGATTATCAGCTATTGTGCAAAGCTGTGGACAGGGCCCAAGAGAGGCCTGGACATTTCTTTGGCCGAGAAGTTCCCTGGCATGGGCTGACACCTTGAGCATCTGTCAGTTGGAATGAGGTGTGGGCTGTCCCGTGACAACTCTACCCCTCTGCCAGGTAAGTTACTGAAGTCAGGGTCAATGTGGATTCTTTTTTTTTTTTTTAATTTTTTATTGTTATGTTAATCACCATACATTACATCATTAGTTTTTGATGTAGTGTTCCATGATTCATTGTTTGTGCATAACACCCAGTACTCCACGCAGAATGTGCCCTCTTTAATACCCATCACCAGGCTAACCCATCCCCCACCCCCTCCCCTCTAGAACCCTCAGTTTGTTTTTCAGAGTCCATCGTCTCTCATGGTTCGTCTCCCCCTCCGACTTACTCCTCTTCATTCTTCCCCTCCTATCTTTTGCTTCTTTTTCTTTTTTCTTAACATATGTTGCATTATTTGTTTCAGAAGTATAGATCTGTGATTCAACAGTCTTGCACAATTCACAGCGCTCACCATAGCACATACCCTCCCCAATGTCTATCACCCAGCCACCCCCCACCATTCCGGAAACACAAGGTTTGTTTCCTGAGATTAAGAATTCCTCATATCAGTGAGGTCATATGATACATGTCTTTCTCTGATTGACTTATTTCACTCAGCATGACACCCTCCAGTTCCATCCACGTCATTGCAAATGGCAAGATCTCATTCCTATTGATGGCCGCATAATATTCCATTGTGTATATAGACCACATCTTCTTTATCCATTCATCTGTCGATGGACATCTTGGCTCTTTCCACAGTGTGGCTATTGTGGACATTGCTGCTACAAACATTGGGGTGCACGTACCCCTTCGGATCCCTACATTTGTATCTTTGTGGTAAATACCCAGTAGTGCAATGGCTGGATCGTAGGGTAGCTCTATTTTCAACTGTTTGAGGAACCTCCATACTGTTTTCCAGAGGGGTTGCACCAGCTTGCATTCCCACTAACCATGTAGGAGGGTTCCCCTTTCTCCGTATCCCCGCCAACATCTGTCGTTTCCTGACTTGTCAATTTTAGCCATTCTGACTGGCGTGAGGTGGTATCTCCTTGAGGTTTTGATTTGGATTCCCCTGATGCCGAGTGATGTTGAGTACTTTTTCATGTGTCTGTTGGCCATTTGGGTGTCTTCTTTGGAAAAATGTCTGTTCATGTCTTCTGCCCATTTCTTGATTGGATCATTTGTTCTTTGGGTGTTG
>NW_027401448.1:0-4186 GCF_003265705.2 Callorhinus ursinus
CTCCTCTGTTCTCCCACAGTCCCGTTGGACTCAGCATCCCAAGAGCACGTGCTTGCTTCACCTACACACCCCTGGTCCCCAGCACACGGCGGATGCTCAGGAATGTTGATTGGGCAGATGGATGAACACAAAGATGAGTAGACAGATCGCTTACAGGTGTGATTGTGATTCTCCTCTCGACTCTCTACCCTTCACCAAGTGAGGCAACGGGGAAGATGGGAGAAGGCGGCACCAGAAAGCAACAACCCCACGCCTTCTTCATCTCCCCACAGCAGGCATGTGTGCACGCACATGTGCACATACATACCCATGCACACCTGCGTTCACACACATGTGCACACACGAGCATGCATGCCCGTGTACACATATGCACACGTGCATTCACATGCATTCACACACACGTGCACACATGCACTGCACTCACACATCTGCACACAATTACGTGTGCACGCGCGTACGTTTACACACAAACCAGGTGCATGTGCGCACATGTACACATGTATGTCTGCTACACATTCACACACATGCACTGCACTCACATTTGCACAATCACCTGTGCACGTTCGTACGCGTACACACAAACCATGTGCGTGTGTGCACATGCACACATGTATGAGTGCTACACATTCACACACATACATTGCACTCACATTTGCACAATCACGTGTGCACACTCGTACGTGTACACACAAACCATGTGCGTGTGCGCACATGCACACATGTATGTCTGCTGCACACATGCATGTACGCATGCCACATGTGCAAACACACCCATGCACATATGCAACACGCACACGTGTGTACACTTGTGCACACACCCACAGAGCCATACACACATATGAAAGCTTGGGAAATTTCACAAAGTTTTGTTGTTCTTTAAGTCTCTCCAAGAACGAGGAGACAGCAGAGTGGCCACCTGGGATATAAAGCGGACCACATCCCTACATCTGCCACGGAGGCTAGGAAGGGCTCAAAGCACCCTCGGTCCTGTGCCCAGGACTCAGTCTCCTCAGCTGCCTCTGCTGGGCCTTCCCCTATCCCCTGCCATCTGGAGGCAGGCTATGTTTTCAGCCCAGGCCACATGTGGGAGCAGCAAGTCTGAGTGTTAATTGCGGGTCACATTTATGCTACTTTTGGACCATGGTCTTGGGTGCTATTTCACAGATGCCACCTCTGGGGTGACGCTTATATTTGCTGTCTACTCTTCCACAGCACTTTCTTTACTCCACTCCCAATAGCCCCTGCCTTCCAGAGGCCCCATTTTCAGAACTCTGGATTTGGGAAACAGTCTGAGCCCCCTGTGCACCATCACAAAACCACAGTCTGGCCCAAGTCCATTTCCTGTATGTCCAAATTCTGCTCCACCTGTGGCTGGACTAGGGGAAGCCCTGGGTCTACAGTTCATAAAGATCTGGGGGAAGTCCTCCCCTCTCACAGGCCTGCACTGACTTGCCTTTGTCCTGCACATATGGACCTACTGCCCACACAGCATCTCTGCTTCCCTGCAACACACCCTTTCGAAACAACGTGCCCAGTGCTCCCTTCGGCAGCACATATACTAGAAAAAACGTGCCCAGAAACAGCAGCATCTCTTGAGACCACAGTGCAGATGACCCTCCTAGAATGAGCCTCAAGCCTGCCTCACTTGGAGTCTCTCCTGCTCTCTGACCTGACTGGGCCCTCCTGACCAGAGAACCCACACCTACCCCTGAGCCAGAATGAGACTGGGCACTGCAGGGCCGATGTGCTGACACATCAGCAAAATGACAGGACTCTCCGAGGCCACAAAAACGGTCACCTACACCATGAAACATAAATAAAAGCCATGCTTGTTCTGCACTGCGTGAAAATTATTCAATTTTCACTACAATGGAAAACACCCAGAGACACTACAGGAATGGAAATGCCCTAGGGTTGCTGGTGCTACCAGTGGTTTCAGGACTTGCCCAGCCTGGGAAGGGTCTCATACAGCCTCTTCTGGATCTCACATGATGGGGTAGGGGCTCTAGGAAGGCTGGATGAGAGGAGGGTGGGGGAGCCCAGCCAAGCTCCCAGGGGCTTGAGGGTCAGAGAGCTCTGGAGCAATCCCCTTGCTGAGCTCCAATTTAGGGAAAAACTGTGGGCAGTAGGGTCCTCACGACGACACTGACCATCTCCTCCAGGCCTCTACCACGCAAGGGGTGACCAAACACAGAGCTGTGCGAGGGGGACACGGGCAGGCTGGGAGCCTCGGAGAGAGGAGGTGGGAAGTGGCTACACCCCATCTTCACAGTCTTCTCATTCCCTTCGAGCGTGGGAAGGGACGGATGCCCATCCGTTTACTGATGCACTGTTCATTCACATTCATGTCTGCTGAGCGCTCACCATGAGCAAGGTGATGAGCAGGCCTGCGCCTTCCCCAGCAGCCAGGTGTCTTGCCCTTCCATGTCCTGTGTTGGCCTTGCAGAGAGCATGCCCTGAATAACTACTCAAGTATCCGCTTGAGAGAATGAATAAATGAATAAGCAAATGAAGAAGCGAGTGATGAAGGAACAAATGGGCAGATGGTGAGTCCATGCTGCTTTGCTAGCCCCGAGGATAAGAGTATGTGTCCTGGGTGTGCAGGACTCTCCCATGGATCACGGAACACCCTTCTAATGCAAGCCAGTCCCCTCATGACATACTTGCTCTGTCTGGAAACAAACTACCCCTCACTTAATGCAACACAGTAACCCTTTCCCACCATGACCAAAGGGTCTTCAACATACTAGACCCTTCCTGGTAGCTCCTTTAATTTCAGTGAAAGTTCACCAAGCGCCCGCTATTTGCAGCCTGGGCTGGGGACACAGGTGCATGTTGGCTCCTGTTCCCAAGAGATGGCAGAGAGGGAGAGGCCTGAGCCCATTGGCGGGAAGAATGTCATTTCTGCCATGAAGGCCTCCAAGCTTCATGAGGATGGTGAGGCCCCAAGGGAAGGCCCTCCTGCTGTGTCCACACCCTCTCCCTTGAGCCCTCCACACCCCTCATGTGACAGACCTGTGAGGAGACAGTACACTCCCATTTGGCAAGAGACTTGAGCCTCACAGACCCCTTGGAACCTCCTAAGCCTGGACTAAGGGTCTCACAGAGCATTTCTCCGCCCAGGGAGCTGTGTAAGAGCACTGTGGGCATGAGAAGGAGCGTGCCACCTAGAAGGGGACCTGGCACCACCCTCTGCGGACCCCGCCAAAACCTGAAGGGGTTTAACAAAACCTGTGCCACATGACACAGGTCTGAAGCCACCCAGCCCTGTCCCGAGATCGGTGGCACGGACCACCCTGAGGACCACGGAACACGGGGGCCACTCACCACGCGGCCGGGTCATACTCAGCCCAGATCCGGATGAACTCATCCAGGTGGTGAGGCCCTAGGATGGAAGAGTCCCATGTAAGGTACTCAAAATTGTCCATGATCACGGCCACAAAGGGGTTCAACATCTGCAGGACAGGAAGGAGAAGGGGTGACGTAGAGAGACCTCAGCCCGCCCTCTACCCTAGCCCTTACCCTCCAGCCAAAGTCTGTGCGAAACCATCGTGGCAGCGGAGGCCACTCTGACTCAGCCAGAGCCCGTCCAGCCCTGCTCCCCCCAGCCTCTGGGCCTCCCCTGCACCACCACCACCACCAGCCCCCACAGCAGCCAGCCTCCTACCCCGGGGTTCTGGGTCCCGCAAACTAACCCAGGTCCCTCCCACTCCCTGCTTCTGCTGCCCTACCCTAATTCATGTTGGCACCCCTCCCGCCCCACCTCCCATCACCACCCTCTTCCCCACCTAGCCAGCCTTCAAGGAAAACAGTGACTTTGGAGTTAGTAGTTTGGACTCCAGAGGCCAAAAGCTCAGCTTCTTTTTTGTTTGAGTTGAAATTCACATAACATACATTTAATCATTTTGAAGAGTACAACGCGGTGGCTTCAGTGTATTCACAATATTATGCAACCACCTCTCTAGTTTCAAAAATTCTTTTTTTTTAAGATTTATTTATTTTACAGAGAGAGACACAGCGGGAGAGGGAACACAAACAGGGGGAGTGGGAGAGGGAGAAGCAGGCTTCCCGCTGAGCAGGGAGTCCGATGCGGGACTCGATCCTAGGACCCTGGGATCGTGACCTGAGCCGAAGGCAGACGCTTGACGACTGAGCCACTCAGGTGCCCCTCAAAAATTCTTTATCA
>NW_027401449.1:0-4186 GCF_003265705.2 Callorhinus ursinus
ATGGAAGGAAAACTTCCAAACTCATTTTATGAGGCCAGCATAACCTTCATCCCAAAATCAGACAAAGACCCCATCAAAAAGGAGAATTACAGACCAAAATCCTCGATGAACATGGATGCAAAAATTCTCTCCAAAATACTAGCCCATAGGATCCAACAGTACATTAAAAGGATTATTCACCACGACCAAGTGGGATTTATCCCTGAGCTGCAAGGTTGGTTCAAGATCCGCAAATCAATTCACTTGATACAATACATTAACAGAACAAAGAACAAGAATCATATGATCTTCTCAATATATGCAGAAAAAGCGTTTGACAAAGTACAACATTCTTTCTTAATCAAAACTCTTCAGAGTATAGGGATAGAGGGTACATACCTCAATATCATAAAAGCCATCTATGAAAAACCCAGAGCAAATATCATTCTCAATGGGGAAAAACTGAGAGCTTTCCCCCTAAGGTCAGGAACATGGCAGGGATGTCCACTATCACCACTACTATTCAACATAGTATTAGAAGTCCCAGCCACAGCAATCAGACAACAAAAAGAAATCAAAGGCATCCAAATCGGCAATGAAGAAGTCAAACTCTCACTGTTTCCACGTGGTATGGTACTTTATGTGGAAAACCCAAAAGACTCCACCCCAAAAGTGCTAGAATTCATACAGGAATTCAGTCAAGTGGCAGGATATAAAATCAATGCACAGAAATCACTGGCATTCCTATACAGCAACAACAAGACAGAAGAGAGAGATATTAAGGAGTCGATCCCATTTACAATTGCACCCAAAACCATAAGATACCTAGGAATAAATCTAACCAAAGAGGAAAAGAATCTGTACTCCAAAAAGTATAAAATACTCATGAAAGAAACTGAGGAGACACAAAGAAATGGAAAAACGTTCCATGCTCATGGATTGGAAGAACAAATATTGTTAAGATGTCAATGCTACCTGGAGCAATCTACACATTCAGTGCAATCCCCATCAAAATACCATCCACTTTCTTCAAAGAAATGGAACAAATAATCCTAAAATTTGTATGGAACCAGAAAAGACCCCACATAGCCAGAGGAATGTTGAAAAAGAAAAGCAAAGCTGGTGGCATCACAATTCCAGACTTCAAGCTCTATTACAAAGCTGTCATCATCAAGACAGTATGATACTGGCACAAAAACAGACACATAGATCAATGGAACAGAATCAAGAGCCCAGAAATGGACCCTCAACTCTATGGTCAGCTTATCTTTGACAAAGCAGGAAAGAATGTCCAATGGAAAAAGTCAGTCTCTTCAACAAATGATGTTGGGAAAATAGGACAGTCACATGCAGAAGAATGAAACTGGACCATTTCCTTACACCACACACAAAAATAGACTCCAAATGGTTGAAAGACCTAAACGTGAGACAGGAGTACAACAAAATCCTAAAGGAGAACAAAGGCAGCAATCTCTTCGACCTCAGCCACAGCAACTTCTTCCTAGAAACCTCGCCAAAGTCAAGGGAAGCAAGGGCAAAAATGAACTATTGGGACTTCATCACGATAAAAAGCTTTTGCACAGCAAAAGAAACAGTCCACAAAACCAAAAGACAACCGACAGAATAGGAGAAGATATTTGCAAATGACATATCATATAAAGGGCTACTATCCAAAATCTATAAAGAACGTATCAAACTCAACACCCAAAGAACAAATGATCCAATCAAAAAATGAGCAGAAGACATGAACAGACATTTTTCCAAAGAAGACATCCAAATGGCCAACAGGCACATGAAAAAGTGCTCAACATCGCTTGGCATCAGGGAAATCCAAGTCAAAACCTCAATGAGATTCCACCTCACACCAGTCAGAATGGCTCAAATTAACAAGTCAGGAAATGACAGATGTTGGCGGGGATGTGGAGAAAGGGGAACCCACCTACACTGTTGGTGGGAATGCAAGCTGGTGCAACCGCTCTGGAAAACAGTATGGAGGGTCCTCAAAAAGTTGAAAATAGAGCTACCATACGATCCAGCAATTGCACTACTGGATATTTACCCCAATGATACAAATGTAGGGATCCGAAGGGTATGTGCACCCCAATGTTTATACAGCAATGTCCACAATAACCAAAATGTGGAAAGAGCCAAGATGTCCATTGACAGATAAATGGATAAAGAAGAATTTGTATATATATACAATGGAATATTAAGCAGCCATCAAAAGGAATGAGAACTTGCCTTTTGCAATGACGTGGATGGAACCAGAGGGTGTTATGCTGAGCTAAATAAGTCAATCAGAGAAAGACATGTATCATATGACCTCACTAATATGAGGAATTCTTAATCTCAGGAAACAAACTGAGGGTTGCTGGAGTGGGATGTGTGTGGGAGGGATGGGGTGGCTGGGTGATAGACATTGGGTAGGGCATGTGGTATGGTGAGTGCTGTGAATTGTGCAAGATTGTTGAATCACAGTTCTGTACCTTTGAAACTAATAATGCAATATATGTTAAGGAAAAAAAAAGAAGATAGCAGAAGGAGAAGAATGAAGTGGGGGAAATCGGATAGGTAGATGAACCATGATAGACGATGGACTCTGAAAAACAAACTGAGGGTTCTAGAGGGGAGGGGGGTGGGAGGATGGGTTAACGTGGTGATGGGTATTAAAGAGGGCACGTTCTGCATGGAGCACTTGGTGTTATGCACAAACAATGAATCATGGAACACTACATCAAAAACTAATGATATATTGTATGGTAATTAACATAACAATAAAAAATTTTTAAAAAGGAATATTATTTTTCTTTAAAATATGGACAATAAGCTTGGCCTTACAGGAGGAACACTGATTGGAAATATGATTTGATACATTAACTCTAATTTTTTTTTTAGATTTTATTTATTTATTTGATACAGAGAGAGAGAGCAGGAATACAAGCAGGGGGAGTGGGAGAGGGAGAAGCAGGCCTCCCGCCGAGCAGGGAGTCTGACATGGGACTCGATCCCAGGACCCTGGGATCATGACCTGAGCTGAAGGCAGACACTTAACGACTGAGCCACCCGGGCACCCTAACTCTAATTTCTTTAATTATGAAAATGCAAAATGTATTAAGGGTTCATCCCTTCCACCACTTAAGAGGACATTGCTGTTACATTGACCGTTTGTCCTTCCATTTATTTTTCTATGCATGTTTGATATATATGATATTATACACAGCTTGCTTTTTAAATTTCAGTTCACCATTTACATCTTGATTCATACTTAATTACCTTTTTATCCTTTTATAAACAATACTGTACTGAATATACACATATACCTCCTTAAACTACATAACTAGACCACAAATACTGTAGAAATGGTGCACACAATTTAAATTTTCATCATTCCACCAAATAGCCGTTAAGAAAATTAACAAGATATATTTGACAGAAAGAGGAAAATGCTTTCTTCTCTATATAGTGTTAATTCCCAAACTCTTAGAGGAGGTCATAGAGAGGATATGACCTCTGGTTGGCCAGCTACATGGACCTGGGCAATCAGAGGCTTCTCTTTCCTTCCCCTGCCCTTGGAGTGTATGTTCTGACTACCATCCTCACTGCCAGAGCCAGAGAATAATGTGTTATTGAGATCATGTGGGTGATATTCGGTGACTGAGCATAGTTAAGGCCTCTATATACTCTTAAGAGTCTGGCAAGCAGGTGTTGAGATTTGCTCCGCCTGTGGCTGCCCAAGATAAGTTCGTAGGTAAGTTCTCTCCCTTATACCCACCATATACCTCTCTGGAATGGTCTGCCTTTTTCTTCCGTCTCTCCCTGCCCTCTGTGTCACTTATGGGGGTGGCGGTTTCCGATTTCATCCACTCCTGAACCTCTCAAGACTACAAACCAGCACAAGCTTTGCCAATCTCATGCGAAATAAAATTACCATTGAGATTTAAATTTGCATTACCTTTATTATTAGTGAGATTGAGTATCTTTTCATATTTTTTTTTCTTTATGGTGCTGTTTATTTTTATTTTTTTAAATTTTTTATTGTTATGTTAATCACCATGCATTACATCATTTGTCATTGATGTAGTGTTCCATGATTCATTGTTTGTGCATAACACCCAGTGCTCCACGCAGAACATGCCCTCATTAATACTCATCAACAGGCTAACCCATCCCCCTACCCTCCTCCCCTATAGAACACTCACTTTGTTTT
>NW_027401450.1:0-4185 GCF_003265705.2 Callorhinus ursinus
AAGGCAGATGCTTAACCCACTGAGCCACCCACGCGCCCCCATTGAAGAAATTTTAATCACTTAAAGTGAGAATTACAATTCTAAGGCTTTCCTTTTATCCCACATGAAAGCACACCTGAAGCATTAACAAATATATCTCCTTTATGTATTCTGGTGTTAAAAAATGTTTTTCTTCCTGAATAAATACTGGACAGATGGATAGCTAATGGAAACAAAGACACTTTCTTGTTACATACAACATACTGCAGTGGCTATTGGATCTCTAGTCATTGCTTATTGATTTTCATTTATTTTATAAAGGGAACATCAACTTCTTTAATTAAAGTCAAAGAATTACACATTGGTATAATGGGAAAGAGAACTGCTGGCTTCCTGTTCTGGACATGATGAGGTAGAGACCTTTCTGCTTATTCCTTCTCAGTATCACTAAAAATATAAAAACCAGCAAAAGAGATGTTGAAGGATGTAGAGAAGACGTCGATCGGATCAGAGGCCTTGGTATTCAAGGAATTATACTGCAGTGAGTTGTTTGGGTTTTCATGTTGCCTCCTATGGATCCTGGACTGGGCACTGAAGAAGACTAGAACCCAGCAATCATATCAAGTTCAGGGGAAAAAAGTTCCAAGAATTGTCTGCTCTTGTTAGCCAAAGGCTCAGGAAAGGAGTATTCTAGGAAGACAGAAATATTTCTTTTTACAATAGTTGAATTACTCTTGGAAAACATAGAAGAAACCTTGACCAACTCTCTCCCCATGTTGATCAGAGACCAACAGTGATCAACCGAGGTCAAAGGTGGAACCTAGACTTCTATCCACAGTCAGGAAACAAGACACCTCTCCCCTTACCATGGTGTCAGTGGAGGCCAACTGGGAAGCTTGGACTTGCACTCTGCAGTAGTGGAGGCCTGGTAAATAAGAGATTTCGATAAAATCCAGAATCTTAACACAACACCCGAAATGTCTAGAATACAATCGAAAATCACTCATCATATCAAGGACCAGGAAAATCTCAAAAGAGAAAAGATAATCAACAGATCACAACACTTCTATGATACAGATACTGGAATTATTTGGCAATGGTTTTTAAAATTCCAGTGGGAATTATAGAACTAAAAATTATAATAATGGAATTTAAAATGAACACCTCACTGGATGGGCTCAATCATGGATTACAGATGACAGAAGGCTAAATAAACTTGCATACAGAATACAAATTACTCACTTTGAAAGTAGACTGAAAACAAAACCAAAAAAACTTCTAAAAATACTGACTGAAAATTTCCCAAATTGGGCACAAGGCATAAACATTCATATTGAAAAAGGCAAACAGGACAAACCCAAAGAAATTCATGCCAAGATAAGCCACACTCAACTGAGGAAAGCTAAAGAGAAAGAAAAAAATCTCAAAAGCAGCTACATAGAAATTATGCAAACCTATAGGGGAAAAGGGATTCAAACGTCAGCGGGGTTCTCATCTGTAACCATCAAGCCAGAAAGAAGTGACAACATTTTTCAAGTGCTAGAAGACAAGAACCGTCAGCCCTGAATGCTGTATCCCGTGATTCTATCCTCTAGGGTTTAAGGGAGGAAAGAAGATATTCTGAGACAAAGGAAAACAGAGCATTTATCTCCAGCAGGTCTATCTTTAAAGAATTGCTAAAGGAATTCTTCAAATATCAGGGAAAAGATAACAGAGAGAGGATTGAGACTTCATGAAGGAAAAAACAAACAAACAAACAATGGACTGAAAACAATAAGGGTAAATATAATGGACTCTTTTCTCCTAAGGAGTTTGTGACGTTTGATGTTTGTGAAAGATTATATCATTTGATATGATGTTCAGTATATGCAGAAGAAATACTTAAGAAACATATGTTTGAAATGTGGGGAAGGTAGGGGTGCCTGGGAGGCTCAGTCAGTTGGTTAAGCGTCCACTCTTGAATTTAGCTCAGGTCATGATCTCAGGGTTGTGAGATTGAGCCCTGTGTCAGGCTCCAAGCTGGGTGTGGAGTCTGCTTAAGATTTTCTCTCTCCGTCGCCTTCTGCCACTCCACTCACTCTCTCTCTGTCTTTTTATCAATCAATAAATAATAAATAAAATAAAATAAAATAAAATATGGAAGGGTGAAGGGACCCAAGTGGAAGTAAGGTTTCCTCATTTCACTTGAAGTGGTAAAATGTCAAAACGGGGTGGGGGGAGTGACAAGCTATGTATGTGCATCTTAATGCCTTGAGCAGCCGCGGATAAAGCTATATGAAGAGATACGCTCCAAAACAACAAAGACATATCAAAATAAAATTATTTTAAAATGTTCCAAAAGTCCCTAGGGATGGCCAAAAAAGGAATGGGAGTGAGAAATAGAGGAAAGAAATGGAAGACAAATAATAAAATGGCTGACACAGGCCCTAATCTATCAATAATTATTTTAAGTGTAAATGGCTTAAATACTTCAGTTAAGGGACTGAAAATGGCAGAATGGATACATAAACAAGCGCCGACTATATGGCAACGAAAAGAAACTACCTTCAACATGAAAACGTAGGTGGGCTCAAAGTAAAAGATTGGAAAATATATATGCCAGGCAAAAGCTGATTTGAAAAACAAGCAGGTATAATATCTCCTTTGTTGGGTCCTCTTCTTTCCTAATCTCTAATTACTGGAGTGTCCTATGACCAAGTTCTCAGACTTTTTTTCCTATATACGCTAATTCTCTGGTGGAGCTCAACTAGTAAGCTTCCTTTATATAATCCACATGCTGAAGAAGCCCAAATTTATATCAGATTCTATGAACATGCCCCAGTTGCTGATTGTGTTTCTCAAAGTGAAATTTCAGAGCTGTCAAATGTCCTCAGCATATCATTTTTTAAAAAAAGATTTTATTTATTTGTCAGGGAGAGAGAGAGCACAAGCAGGGGGAGCGGCAGACAGAGGGGGAAGCAGGTTCTGCTCTGACTGAGCCACCCAGCGCCCCCCCCATATATCTTTAATACATTTATTCCTCAGGAAATAACTGAGTATCTTAATGCTTAAGATAGAGAATTTTCTGGGTGCCTGGGTGGCTCAGTTGATTAAATGTCTGACTCTTGATTTCTGCTCAGGTCATGATCTCAAGGTTGTGAGATCGAGCGCCACATCAGGCTCCGTGCTCAGTGCGGTGTCTGCTAAAGATTCTCTCCTTCCCCTCTGACCCTCCCCGCACTGTTCGCACTCATGCTCACAGTCTCTCTCTCTCAAAATAAAAAAAAAAAAAAGAGAATTTTCTGTGATTCCAACTGTCTAATCTGGCCAAATCTTTCATAAAATAAATAGATAATTTCACTATGCAGCCCACAAAAAGAAAAAATTGGATTTTAAGCACCGTCATTTTATTTGAGATAAAAAAAGATTCCAGAAGAACTACGTCATTATATATTTATACTGACATAGCCAGTCCTTAATATATTATATTATATATAGTATATAATATAATATATATATATATTCCCCTCTAAAATTTGAGGGGAAATAAGATACTTTACCTGCACACTGAGGGGGTTGTGTCCAGGTCCCATTTAAACATATCACTTCTACTTCCCCAAACAGATCAAAAGGTTTGACGCATTCATAACGGGCACTCTCACCAGGTAGATAACTAGACTTCTTATTTAGTATAATAGCATTTTTCACTTCGGGTGGAGTCTCACAGGAAATATCTGAATAGAAAGGAAAAAAGTAGCATCTCTAACATAATGATCATTTTGAGTAGCAAATCAACGAACAGGATTCCAAATATATCTGAAGGGGGATTTAAAATCAACAGTTCATCTGTCACGAAAGAGAGCCAATTTTAAGAAATTTACATATAAGATCGAAGAAAAAGAGATAAAGCAATATCTTTTGATAAGATTTAAGCGTCTATGAAAATGAGAGTTTTTCTGGAGATTTCTTTCCCCTTTTTAGGAAAATCAATATTACAAATAAATTCGATATAAACTTATAAACCACAAGAAAATAATAGTAAAAGATTATTTGATGTCAGATTTTGGCTTGCAATCATCCTGTTTATGAATGTAATTTTAGGAAAATAAACACAGTAGGCACTTCCTTAGAGAATAGATGGAGAATTAACATACTTTGAAGAGTACTGTAGTTGAAGGAAAGATGATTAACTGAGGATCTGTCGACCTCAGAGAGTCGGGGCCTGGG
>NW_027401451.1:0-4184 GCF_003265705.2 Callorhinus ursinus
ATCAGATTAAAAATTACCCATGCCTCAGGCAGTAAGCCATCAGCACAGACAGCACCTGTCCTTTCTACAAGCTGTGGGTGGGTTATTCAGGTGTTTTACTGTATATTATCTGCTCTATGTATCTGACAGGGGAAGATGTAAGTATTCATGACCAGAAATTACCTCAAAGAATTCATCGTTCCTCATTACTATAGTATTAGTCTCTACGTGGAATTTCTTGTAAAGTTTTAGCATGACACTACCTAATAAAATAACAGTAGAGGACTGAAATTACACAAGGATTCATTTCCCTATTGGGGAACTGTAGTTGACAATACAAAATTTTTTTTGAAAAGGAAAAGGATCTCCATAAAGAGGAAAGAAATGTCTGCTTTCTTAAAGCAGATTGTCTATGGAATATTTATCCGCAAAGACAAATCAAGAAAGCTTACCAGGACATACAGCCTCTCATCTCTAATTCTATTCATGTTATTTTTCTCAAATCAAAGAAAAACACAGACTTCAACATTGTGTCAAGGTGGAAGGGGCCCTGATCCATGTCTGTTCTCACACCCACTCTCAAGTTAAGTGTAACAGAGAGGTTGCTTGGGGGAGAGGGGGACAGTCAGCAGCGGGGCGTGAGCTCCACCACTCACAAGGGACAGACCCAAAGAGCCCTGCTGCCTGGGGACTTCTGAGGAAACAGAGTCCTGTCACCTCTGCGAGACCACCTGTTTCCTCTAGTAACCTCTTGTGATTATTTCCAGGAGACACAGCAGTTGCCCACTGGAACAAGAAGCCAATCGAGGGGATGTTGCAGCAGAAATTAAACTGCTGCATTTCACATCGTGCTCCTTACCTGTCCACGGAGGAATGTCCTTGTCACATTCTCCTGGCACTGGTTTCTGCCTCCTCGATTCCTCTGGTGGCCTCTGTCTTTGGATTTCTTCCGGTCTTGGAAGATGGAGATGAATCAATTTCACTAAGAAATACCACACCCAGGCTTCCCCTGGACAAGAAACAGCTTCTCCCTAGAAACCTCACAACGCCCTTAACCGAAGTATGTCAAACTCCTGTACTGGTGTTTCAAGTGGGCAACCTCCCTGCTCTGCTCCACCCCACCATCACCCCATCCAGATCAGGAGCCCCGAGATGTGGGAGAGAAACACACCCACGTTCAGCTGGGGCAGAGCGCGCACAAGAGGAGGAGAGAAAAACATTCTTACCCAGTTGTCCCGAGCCACCTTCTCCTGAAGAGTGATCTGAAAGAGTCAGCACATCAGTCAAAAACCCACACGCAGAGATTCAGTGGGCCTTTGATCCTCTGCATTAGGTGCTGAAGGATTGAGAAAACACTGGGCAGATCTTGTGGGCTCCCTGGTGTCTGAAAGGGGGAGCTCTTGCTGCTGCAGCTGTTCTTACATCTCTTCTTTTGTGTTCCTGTGAGTGACAAATGCTTTCATCAGGTGGAGCACAATGTGGAGTAGGGCTTTTTAGTCTGCCCAGGTTCCTGTTATGAGAACTGAACTCTCATATACATTTTGCAATCATATAAGACATATTTCACATAATTATCAAAATACGGTAGGCTCGAAGCGGTTGCTAAGTCATTTTGTATTCAATATTTAATGCTTGTGGGGATCTGAGCTGATAAGGTCTCCTCACCAGTCATGACAGCTCCCTAGTTTATTCTGCAATGAGTATCTTTCATCATAAAGTTTGATTCTCCTTTTCCTCATATCCTTCTCGTGTTTCTCCGGGCTACAACAAGTGGGTCTCTAAAATGGCACGGTCCTTTTTGTTGATGTGATTTGTCCTACACCAAACTGCTTCTTAAGGTTTATAATCATTTCTACCACCTCCAGAAGCATGTCTGGGAACCACAGTTCCACATAGTCTGGCCAGCATTGGGGATCAGGAAACCTTTGGTAACTTAACTGTTGAATATTTTCAACTGAACATCTGGAAAATGTTTTTTCACATATCAAATCTCTAAGTATCTTCTGAACAGTGGTGGTTATTTGTGTGTGAGCTTGGACTAAACACCATACCCAGTTTCAGAATCATCCACCAGCGTTCACCACTGGGGTTAGGAGCTGAACTCCCTTGTGGTTCCCTATGTTTTCTGCAACTAATTTCAGTTTCTCCCCTGCCCCCTGCTCACATTCTTTCAGTCCCAGCTTCCTAAGAGGGAAAGGAAACATCTATACCTGATAGCCCATGTGGAATTCTGACATTCTTCCTTCCCAGGAATCTGAAGGCAGGACTCGAATGTCCCCACATACCGTCCCCATGAACGCAACATCCACAAACCCAATCGCAGGGATGAATTGATGCCCCCGCCCCCCAGTAAGGGCCTAAAACCACTCAAACTTCAGCCTGCTGGCAAGTCTTCAGTAGCTCTGAGCTGCTCTTCACAGCTCCCTATTGCTACTCATCAATACATCAAATAAATATAAAAAGCACATATGAGATGCACTATGTGTCCGCCCAGGCCCCGGTGATTGGGATGGCATAAGCGTATTTCATTACCATGTAGGAAACCAGGCCTGACCAGCTCATCACTACTAAACGCATAAGGATGAAGCAGGGCTTCCTGACTTGTCTAGGTTCTCTTGAGAGCCCTGAATTTTCAGTTCAAGCCTGGGGCCATGACACTGTCTTAGAGACACCTCTCCGGGACATGGTGTCATTAACACTGTGCTATTAACTACTGGACATTTCGTACAGTTCCCGAGGGAACTCGTGCCACCTACCTCAAAGACACTAGTTGAGAAGAATGCAAACCATGCTGAACAACAAAAACAATGATCTGAATTGCTCCACTGTCAGGATGTTGTCTCCTGGAAAAGGATTTTAGCTGGGAGGTGGCGAGGAAGGAAGGAAAGGGAAAGGGAAGGGAGGGGGAGGGGAAGAGAAGAGAAAAGAAAAGAAGGAAAGGAAGGAAAACTTAGTTCACAGGATTTGCGACTGCTGGCACCCCCCCAGTCACCTGCCAGCCATTACCTCCCATCTTGTCTGCAGCAAGATACCATCAGGGTGCACCTCAGTTTTTCTCCAGATATTTCCTACCCAATATCTAGAGTTTTACAACGATAGACATATGGCAGTCATGAGACTATGACATTCTGATCTCTCTCACATTACAACTGAGCATGCACACTTTGAATGAGGTCACTAAGGATTGCATTAGCGCTCGCAAGTGTGTCCAGGTCATTCTTCAACGGAACATACAGACAAAAGGAACACATACTCGTTACTTTTACCTCTGTTTTGAGAGTGTAATCCAGGACAAATAAGGATTTTTTTTTTTTTTTTTTACCTTAAGTCTATGGGCTCCATAAGAGGGAAGCTTCTTTGGCCACATGGTATCTTGAGTACATTTCTTTGCTTCATTGATCTACACAAATATATAATAGAGGATTCAGAATTCAAAACATTAATTATGGTGACAGCAAAACCGATCTCCCGTGGGTAAGTCATTATGGAAATAAAGGAAGCAATACTTTACATATGTGATGCTTGCTTTAAATTCGGCCTGGTATAGAATGGAATGAAAGGGGCACTAGGATGAAAGAGGAGATGGCAAAATCAGTGACCTGGAAGTGGACATCATTCCACGTGAAACCATAAAAATGAAAAAATTGGGGGATGATTGTACCTTCTGTTAAAAATGCATCTTGTTTCTGCAAGTTCTACATTTTCCTTCATGCAATTCTTAATCTTCTCAGAAATTTGATCTAAATTAACCAGAAAGATAAAAAGGCGATCTCTAATATGAGTACCAAAACCAAAAAAATCAAATTACCCACTGCATCAAAAGAAAAGGTGTGTGATCCCGCACAATGGGCGCATGTAACAATTGAGCATTACTGTGGTCTGTGAAGAAAGCACGTTTCAGTTAGCAGCATTAAATGTTGGAAACAAATATGAAAATAAGAACCTCATTTCAATGAGGTTAATCTTTAGGGTAAACACAGTAAAAGCTCTTAGACTAATATCCCATCATTAAGCATCACTCATCTTAGAATATATGAACAGTTCAAATTGCTGTCATCACCAGCAGAGAAATGGACAAAAATCAAGTACCCTATTTCCTTATATTCTGTTCCTCCATTCTCAAATAAATAAATCAGTGCAATTAATTTAAAAACAGAAGTTAAAAATCAAAATCCCTATTAAAAATAACCCACCTAAGTTCTTCC
>NW_027401452.1:0-4181 GCF_003265705.2 Callorhinus ursinus
AGAGAAGCCTTCTCTGACCACCTCATTTATGAGACAACACTCGCCCTCGGGTGCTGTTGCCCTCTGATTGGCTGCCGTGCTCTCACACTGGGACAAGTACTGCATCTGGACGGGACGCAACTTGTCTCTTGATGACCACATCTCCAGCACCCAGAACAGGCCCAGGCATCCAGGAGCACACTCATCTGCATGAAATAGTACACATCTGGGACCCCGACTTCACCGTGCCCAGGCCGCAGTCCTTGAGCCTGACACTCCCCCCCGACCCACGGCCTCATCTCAGACCACTGAGGCCATTCACAGCACCAGCACATCAGGCCTGTCATGCCCCTAAGCTCTAAGCCTAACCCCAGGTTGGCTATTGAGCGTCTCTTCCCAGAGCCTTGCTCCAAAGCACCAGGTATCCGGGACACCCGAGCAGTATCAAGGGACTCGGGCTGCCACCCAGAAGGAAACCGCACCACTGTGAACTCTGGAAAGCACTAAGAGCAGAACTCTGAACGCCCATCCCGGCGAAACTGCACTTTCTGCGCTGCCTGGCGGCAAACCCTGAGCCTGACTCCCAACCTGATCCCACACTCAAGACACACTGCCCATCCCAGCTCGCCACAGTTCCCACAGACCAGGAGTGCCGTGCACCTGGGCCCTAACCCTAACCCTAAACCTCACGTGGCTTCTGAGAGCTCTCTCCCTAGGTCCCTGGCTCCATGCCCCAGGGATTTGCGCCACCTGAGCAATACTGGAGGACACAGACTGACACCACAAAGTAAAATGTGCCATTTGGCACTTCTGAAAGCATTGAGAGTAGGAGTGCTCTGCCTGCCGTGCCCCTAGGCCCTAACCCCAACCCTAGGTGGGCTCCTGAGTGCCTTGTTCCCGCAGGTCTCGCTCCAGAGCCCCATGGACAGGGAACACCTAACTAATACCAGAGGACTCAGCTTGCCACCAAGAAAGAAACCCCACCGGTTGGAACCCCGGAAAGGATTCACAGCAGGAGAGCGCTGCATATCCACCCCAGCGAACCCACACTTTCAGCGGTCCCCCGGCTGAAAAGAGGAGCAAGACACACTGACGAAAGATACACTGACCCACACCCACGACCCTCACCCCCGGGAACCTCGATGCAGCGCTGGCACATCAGGCGTCCCATGCCCCTATGTCCTAACCCTCACCCTGGGTTGGCTGCTGAGGGGTCAGTCCCCAGAACCTGGCTCCAAAGCCCCAAAGATTCGGGACACCCGAGCAATATCGAGGGACTCAGGCAGCCACCCAGAAGGAAAACTCGCCATAGGGAACTCGGAAAAGCATTCAGAGCAGAACTCTGAATGCCCATCCCAAGGAACGCACAAATTTTGAGCCCTCTGGCGGCCAACCCTGAGCCTGACACTCAGCCTGACCCACGCCCTCAAGACAAACATCCCAGAAGGAAAGGGCACCATTGGGAACTCAGGGCAAAGCTTTCCGAGTAGGAGAAGCCTGCGTGCCCATCCCAGCGAAATGCCACTTTCAAAGGCCCCCTGCCCGCAAACCCTGAGCCTGACACTCACCCTGACCCACACCCCCAACTCAGATCCCCCGCACCCCAAAGCTTGCCCCAGCGTGGGCAGATCAGGGCTCCAATGACCCTAGGCCCTAAGTCTATCGCTAGGGTGGCTTCTAAGTTTCTGGATCCAGAAGCCTGGCTCCAAAGCCCCAGGGATGGCAGTAACTGAGCAACGTCAGAGGACTCAAATGCCAAAAATAATTCAAACACACTACTTTCAACTCCGGAAAGTGTTCAGAACACGAGAAATCTGAATGCCCATCCTAGCCAAAGCACAAATTTGTCGCCCCCTGGCCGCCAACCCTGAAACTGACGCTCAACCTGACCCTTGCCCTCAAAAGAAACCCGACAGAGCAGGCTACAGTCCTTGCACGTCAGGCCTGCGATGCCCCTAGGCCCTAACAGTGACCCTACGGAGGCTTCTGAAGGGTCTGTCCCCCCAGGGGCCTGGCTCCAAAGCCCTAGGAACTGGGGACACCTGACCAGTGCCAGAGGACTCAGCCTGCCATTAAAAAGGAAAACGTGCCATTGGGAAGTCCCGTAAGCATTCCGAGCAGGAGAACTGTGCCGGTCCATCCCAACGAACCTGAGATCAACGTGCCCAGGCCGCAATCCCCGAGCCTGAAACTCCCTGCTGGCCCACGGCCTCAACTCAGACCCCGGAAAGCTCATCACAGCGCCGGTACATCAGGCCTGTCATACCCCTAAGCCCTAAGCTTAACCCTAGGTGGGCTTTGTAGCACTCTGTCCCCAGAGCCTGGCTCCAAAGCCCCAGAGAATTGAGACACCTGACCAGAGCCAGAGGACTCAGCCTGCCACTAAAAAGGAAAACGTGCCATGGGGAACTCCAGTGAGCATTCTGAACAAGAGAACTGCGCCGGTCCATCCCAACGAACCCCGAGTTCAATGTGCCCAGGACGCAGTACTTGAGCCTGAGACTCCCCCTGACCTTCGGCCTCAACTCAGACCACTGGAAGCCATTCACAGCACCGGCACATCAGGCCTGTCATGCCCCTATGCCCTAAGCCTAACCCTAGGTTGGTTTCTGAGCGTCCCTCCCAAGAGCCTTGCTCCAAAGCACCAGGTATTCGGGACACCCAAGCAGTATCAAGGGACTCGGGCTGCCACCCAGAAGGAAACCGCACCACGGGGAACTCCGGAAAGCGCTCAGAGCAGAACTCTGAATGCCCATCCCAGGGAAATGGCACTTTCTGCGCCACCTGGCGGCAAACCCTGAGCCTGACTCCCAACCTGATCCCACCCTCAAGACACACCGCCCATCCCAAGCTCGCCACAGTTCCCGCAACCAGGAGTGCCATGCACCTGGGCCCTAACCCTAACCCTAACCCTAAACCTCACGTGGCTTCTGAGAGCTCTCTCCCTAGGTCCCTGGCTCCATGCCCCAGGGATTTGCGCCACCTGAGCAATACCAGGGGACTCAGCCTGACACCACAAAGCTAAATGCACCATTTGGCACTTCTGAAAGCGCTGAGACCAGGAGAGCTCTGCCTGCCGTACCCCTAGGCCCTAACCCCAACCCTAGGTGGGCTCCTGAGTGCCTTGTTCCCGCAGGTCTCGCTCCAGAGCCCCACGGACAGGGCACACCTGAGCAATACCAGAGGACTCAGCTTGCCACCAAGAAAGAAACCCCGCTGGTTGGAACCCCGGAAAGGATTCACAGCAGGAGAGCACTGCATGCCCACCCCAGTGAACCCACACTTTCAGCGGTCCCCTGGCCGAAAAGAAGAGCAAGACACGCTGACTAAAGACACTCACACTGACCCACACCCTCGACCCTCACCTCCGGCGCAGTGCTGGCACATCAGGCGTCCCGTGCCCCTATGTCCTAACCCTCACCCTGGGTTGGCTGCTGAGGGGTCAGTCCCCAGAACCTGGCTCCAAAGCCCCAAAGATTTGGGACACCTGAGCAATATCAAGGGACTCAGGCTGCCACCTGGAAGGAAAACACGCCATTGGGAACACGGGAAAGCATTCAGAACAGAACTCTGAATGTCCATCCCAAGGAACGCACAAATTTTGCGCCTTCTGGAGGCCAACCCTGAGCCTGACACTCAACCTGACCCACACCCCCAACTCGGATCCCCCACGCCCCAAAGCTTGCCCCAGAGTGGCCAAATCAGGGCTCCAATGACCCTAGGCCCTAAGTCTATCCCTAGAGTGGCTTCTAAGTTTCTGTATCCAGTAGCCTGCCTCCAAAGCCCCACGGATGGCAGTAACTGAGCAATATCAGAGGACTCAAATGCCAAAAAGAATTCAAACGCACTACTTGCAACTCCGGAGAGCATTCCGAACAAGAGAATTCAGAATGCCCATCCCAGCCAACGCACAAATTTGGTACCCTCAGGTGGCCAACCCTCAGCCTGATACTAAACCTGGCCCACTCCCTCAAGACAGACCCCCCAGAGCAGCCTACGGTGCTTGCACATCAGGCCTGCCGTGCCCCTGGGCCCTAACCGTGACCCTACGGAGGCTTCTGAAGGGTCTGTCCCCAGGGGCCTGACTCCAAAGCCCCAGGGACTGGGGACACCTGACCAGGGCCAGAGGACTCAGCCTGCCAATAAACAGGAAAAAGTGCCATTGGGAACTCCGGAAAGCTTTCCGAGCAGGAGAACTGTGT
>NW_027401453.1:0-4180 GCF_003265705.2 Callorhinus ursinus
ATTAGCTTCAGGTTTCCATACATCACCCTGTGCTGAACACAAGTGCCCTCCTTCATCCCCTTCACCTGTTTCCCTCCCCCACCCACCTCCCTCTGGTGAGCGTCAGTCTGTTCTCTGTTACTAAGACTTGTTTCTTGATTTGTCTCTCTCTTTTGCTCTCTCTCTCTCTCCCAGCTTTCTTTGATTAGTATTTGCATGGTATATAATTTTCATCCTTTTAGTTTGTTTTATTTAAAAAAAAAAACTTTTCTGGGGGCGCCTGGGTGGCTCGGTTGGTTAAGCATCTGCTTTCAGCTCATGTCATGATCCCAGGGTTCTGGGATCAAGTCCCACATCAGGAGCCTGCTTCTCCCTCTACCCGTGCCCCTCTCCCCTGCTCATGCTCTCTCACTCCCCCCTCTCTCTCAATAAATAAATCTTAAAAAAAAACCTTTTCTTTTGAAATAATTATAGCTGTACAGGAAATTGCAAACTTAGTATAGAGGGGTCCCGCTTATCCTTCACCCAGTTCCCCCCAGTGGTTGCATCTTTCTTTTTTTTTTTTTTTTAAGATTTTATCCATTTATTTGAGAGCGAAAGAGTGAGCCTGAGGTGGGGAGGGGCCGAGGGAGAGGGAGAAGCAGGCTCCCTGCTGAGCAGGGAGCCCCAGGTGCGACTGGATCAGGGGACCCTGAGCCAAAGGCAGCCGCTTAACTGACTGAGCCACCCAGGCGCCCCCCAGTGGTTGCATCGAACCAGAAAGTTGATGCTCGTATAAACTGTATATAGTTCACTACGTTTTACTACATGTGTAGGTCTGTGTAACCACCACTGCAGTAAAGATACAAAACTGTCCCATTACCGCAGGTGTCTCCTATCTGCTGCCTTCTATAGTCATGTTCTCTCTCCTACCCCAGGCCCTAGCCTCTGGCAACCACTAATCCGTCTCTATTTCTATAATTTTAATTTTGAGAATGTCAAATAAGTGAAACCATTCAATTTGTGATTTTTGGAGATTGGCCTAGTCCAATCAACACAGTGCCCTTGATAACCATTCAAGTAGTTGTATCGATAGTTTTTCCTTTTAATTGCTGACTGGCATTCCAGGGGATGGATGAATGTTTGTTTAAGCATTCACCTGCTATAGGACATTTAGATTGTTTCAAGTTTTTGGATGTTCCAAATAAAGCTGCTATGAATCATCATGTGCAGGTTTTTTTTTTTTGTATGGACATAAGTTTTCCTTTCTCTGGGCTAAATGCTCAGGAGTGCGGTTGCTGGGTTGCATAATAAGCATATGTTTAGTTTTTTATGAAAGTGCTGAACTGTTTCCTGGAGTGGTTGTACCCTTTCACATTCCCACCAGCAGTGAAGGAGAGATTCAGTATCTCCTTGTCAACCTTGTTGTCACTGTTTTTTATTTTAGCTGTTAGAATGTGTGTGTACTGACAGCTCATTGTGGCCTCAGGTTGTTTGCATTTTCTAAAGGCCTAGTGAGGTTGACTGTCTTATTTGCCACAGGCATGTCTTCTTCAGTAAATGTGTCTGTAGGTCCATTCTATTTTCTTCTTGGTTTGGTTTTTTTTCTGGTGAAGTTTTAAGAGTTCTTTATATATTTCACTTGTGAGTCTTCTGTTAGGTGGGTAGTTTGCAAATATTTTTTTCCATTCTGTAGCTTGTCTTTTCATCCTCTAAGAGTTTTTCCACAGTTCCGAAGTCTTTAATTTTGATGAAGTCCAACTGTTTGTTTTTTTTCTTTTGAGCACTGCACTTTGATTGTCACGTCTAAGAACTTTTCACCCAGCCCTGTGTCTCAAAGATTTTCTTCTGTAAGTTTTATAGTTTAACATTATTTAGATCCTTTTTGAGTTATTTTTGTACAAGGTGGGAAGTTTTGGTTTAGATTTATTTTTTGCCTATGTATATCCAAATGCTCCAGCACCATTGTTGAATTGCTTTTATGCCTGTGTCTCTGGTCAGTTGGCTGCACATGAGTGGGGCTTGTTGCCTGTATTGTCCCTTCGTCTGCCCTGCTAGTGCTACCCCGTCTGGAGAACTGTCTCTTTATCTAAGTCTTCAAATGGGGTAGGTTGATTCCTTGTATTTTATTCTTTTTCAAGATTTTCTTAGCCATCTAGCTATTAGGCCTTTCCATAGACATTTTAGAATAATCTAGCCCAGTCTGTACAATCTTTTCAGGGATTTTGATAGGAATTATGTTTTACCTGTATATTAACTTGGGGGAAATGACATGTTTACTGTGTTGAATCGTCTAGATCACAGTTTACCTCTCTCCATTTATTGAGAACTTTGACCTTTTTATCAGCATTTTGTAGTTTTCAGTACACAGGTCTTATACATGTTAGATTTATTCCTAAGTATTTCTTTTTTGTTTTTTCTTTTTCCTTCTTCATGTTTGTAACTGGTATTTTAAATTTTGGTTTCCACATGTTCATTGCTGGTGTGTAGAACTAGAGTTGGATTTTGTGTTTGTCTTGTATCCTATAGCCTTGCTAAACTTACTGTTAGTGCCAAGAGTGTTTGTGTAGATCCCGTGTAATTTTCTACTTGGACAATCCTGTCATCTGCAAACAGTTTTATTTCTTTGTTTTATAGCCTGTATGCCTTTTCTTTTCTTTTTTTGCCTTATGGGTCTGTCTGGAACATACACTATTATATGGAATAGCAGTGGTGAGTGTACCTTCTTGCTCCTTGTTCATAGTCCTAGAAAGCTTTCAGTATTTCACCATTAAGTATGATGTGAGCGATGGATTTTGTTTTTGTTTTTTTTTCCTAGATTGCTCATCTAAAACTATTGACAGTTTTCTTAATTAAAATCTATCTTGTATTGGGTTAGTGTTCATACAGACAATCCCGTCAGATTCAGAAGCAGGATCTGGAGATGTAGGTTTCAGTGTCCTGTCATCATTGGGATTAAGGGAAGCCACACAGAAGGATGATGTTTCTGAAAACGTCAAGGGACATGTGGTGTAGGTCTTTGAAAAATAAAGGAAAGGGACACCTTGGGGGAGAAAGACAGTTTTGGGAAGGAAGACTACTATCCATCCTTTTAGGCAGGGGGAAGGGTAGGAGTGGAAGAGTGAAGTGGTGGTGGAGAAGATGACTTTTACCCTTAATTGGGAACGTGGGATCATTTGAGTGGGGAGGCGACTGGGATTCAGATGAGGACTGAAAACATGGGAAAATTGGTCATGCTTTGGTAGAGAGATCAAGAACCAACAACGGAAGATCAATAGTCATGCATTTGTATTGAATCCAGTGTAATGTTATGACTGTCTGTCCGTGAGAGAGCCTGACCTGTCGCAGACTTGGCAGTGGAAGTGTGGCTGTGGGAGCTGGGGGTGGGAGGTGCCCAGGGCTGTGAACTGAGGAAAGAGCTTGCAGCAGAGGAATCTGGGTGGAGCCACCATTAGAAGTCATCTTTTCATGGCTGTGGTGTGCAGCTCACAGCTGTGTGTCCTCCACGAGCACAGGGCGCAGGCACGAGTGGGAGCCGTCCTGCTGGTGCTCTTCTCCGTGGTACGCACCTTCTTCGGGAGCTGGGCGTCCATTCTCAGCCCTGTCTACAGCCAAGAACTGGAAAAGTCCCTCTTGTGATGGTCTAGGGCCAAGCCAGAAACCGAACCAAGGTCTCCTTTGACAAACCAAAGCCCTTGCTCTTTGCTCTGTGGCCTGGGAAAAGTGCTAGGGTGAGGAGTTGTGCTCCAAAGAAGACTAATCCTGACTGGTGTCTTTAAGTGGATAAAGGCCGGTCTTGCCATCCTAAGGGGAACCCGGCATGAGGACCGCTGGAGTCGAGGAGGCTGAGAAGCTGTATCTGTGTGCATGGAGAATCACTGAATGAATGCTACAGGAGCCGTCAGAGATGGCTGAAAACACAGAGGAAGTGGGAGTGGGTACTGACAGGCACAGACTCTGAGGACGCGGACCGTGTAATGTTAATGGTGTGGACTCTAAAATTAGGGGGCTTGTGTGCTATGGAAGCGGTACTTAATCCGTGCTCCCAAAGAGTTGCCAACAGTTACGGACTTTTAATGTTAGGAGTCTTTTCATAGTGTTGAAAATGAATTTATTTTTTGAAAGTTTTATTTATTTAAGTAATCCCCACACTCAACATGGATCTTGAACTCACAATCCCGAGATCAAGAATCACACGCTTTTCTGACTGAGCCAGCCAGAT
>NW_027401454.1:0-4180 GCF_003265705.2 Callorhinus ursinus
TGCCAGAATGCCTCTCATACTTAGGTGTATGGCTTTCCAGGATTTCCCTCTCACACTTAAAGGCATGACCTTTTCCCTCTGCTCTCTCTCATACTCTTGAAAACATTTGTCGCGGAACAAGATTTGAATTGGGAGAGACATCTACACTAATTATTTCTGTAGTACAGGAATGGGGCACATTCCTTGTGATGTCACACTTACATTGGAATAGACTACCATTTTCAGGGAAGATGTTAGGGGAAACATGGTTTCTCTGCAGTGGTGTTTCTTCAGACTGAAATGCATGCAGCCTCTTTAGGATTCAACACATACATGTTGTGATTATGTTTTCCCCGTGACGCCAGATGTAAGTTCGAAGTCGCGTTTGACACAGACTTGTTTTGCAAAGTTTAGTCTGTGGTTTTCCTTTGGCGACCTCACATAAGTTTGAAAACCCTTCTAGCGTCGTGACCCATGGTTTTCATTGAGAGAAGCCCTCCATACACTGTTGTTCCACGAGTAAGGTATATCACGCTTTTCCTCTGCTTACTTTCACACTTGGTGTAAGGCCCCTTCGATCCTTAGGAACGGAGAAGGGAGTCAAAGGACCGCTCATCCACAGCGTTGTTTTTTAAACCTAAGTGTATAACACTTTCCTTACGCTTCCTCCCATTTCCAGACACACACTTCAATAGGAGACAACTAGTTATTTGGTTGTAACATTCGGCCCACATTTTTCTTCACAATTCAGCTTACGGTATTTTCCTTACGCTTTCACACGAAGTACTGAAAACGCTTCTATCTTCCTGAAACAAGATCTGAGTTGGGAGAAGATTTCGACGCAACTTCATTCTCAAGAAGAGGTATATGGCGCAGTACTTATGCCTTCACTGTTAACGTTGGAAAGTTCTTCCATCTTCTTCCCTGTCGATGGTGGTGGAAAGACTATATCTCTACCGTTTTGATTCCTGAGAGGTGAGTGTAAGACAATTACACATATATTTCAAAAGGCTTCATTCTTCATGAACCAAGATGTTAGCACGAAATCCTGTTTGACATGGCCTTGTTTCTCTGAGTTCAGTGGAAGGCTCTGCTGAGGCTAGCTTGCGTACATTTGAAGGCCCCTTCACTTCATGACACAAGACTTTAGTGGAGGGAACCCTCCACACAACGTGCTCCTCACTGTACAGTATCTCGCTTTCCATCTCTTTTCCTTCACCCCAGGATTAACAAGCTGCTTCCATTCTGACGAAAATAGATGGTAGTCAAAGGATGGCAACACTAGAGATTTGTTCTTAGAGTTAAACAAACGTATGCAATCTTCCTTATATCCTCACATCATACATTTCCATACATATCCTTCTTCATGTAACGACGGTAGGCACATTCGAAACGGAGAGCTAAGTCTAGTCTATGTCCCTTACGCCTTCACACCCACTAAGGAAAGCACGTTCATCTTATTGAAACGATATGATAGTTGAGGGAAGCCTTCTTCACAAGTGGTTTCTCAAGCAACGTCACAGGGCACATTCTAGATGTCTTCACCATTTCATGCTAAAGTGCTTCTCATAATTACCTGTATGGCTTTCCTGACGGATTTCCTTCTCACACATAAAACCATGACCTTTTCCACCTGCTCTGTCTCTTACTCTTGAAAACACATCTCACAGAACAAGATTTGAATTGGGAAAGACATTCTACACTAATTACTTCTGTAGCACAGGCATGGGGCACATTCCTTTCAATTTCTCACTTACATTGGGAAAGTCTACCATTTTAGGGAAGACGTTAGTAGAAACACGGTTTCAATACAGTGCTGTTTCTTCAGACTGAAGAGTACTCCCTTTTTAAGGATTCAACACATACATTTTGTGACTATGGATTACTCGGGAACCCAGATGTAAGCTCGATATCGCGTTTGACACAGACTTGTTTCACAGAGATTAGTCTGTGGCATTCCTTTGGCTAACTCACATACTTTTGAAAACCGTTCTATCTTCGAGACCCATAGTGTTCGTTGAGAAAAGCCCCCCATACAATGTTGTTCCACGAGTAATGTATGTCCCGCTTTCCCTCTGCTTTCTTTCACACTTTGCGTCAAGCCGCTTTGTTCCTTAAGAAAGGAGAAGGGAGTCGAAGAACCACTCCTCCACAGCTTTCTTTTTCAGACCTAAGTGTATAGCACTTTCCTTACGCTTCCTCCCATTTCCAGACACACACTTCAATAGGAGACAACTAGTTATTTGGTTGTAACATTCGACCCATATTTTTCTTCAATATTCACCTTATGCTATTTTCCTTATGCTTTCACACGAAGTACTGAAAATGCTTCTATCTTCCTGAAACAAGATTGAGTTGTTAGAATATTTCGCCACAACTTCTTTCTCTTTTTTTTTCAATTTTTATTGTTATGTTAATCACCATATATTACATCATTTGTTTTGGTGTAGTGTTCCATGATTCATTCTTTGTTCATAACACCCAGTGCTCCATGCAGAATGTGCCCTCTTTAATACCCATCAACAGGCTAACCCATCCCCCTACCCTCCTCCCCTCTAGAACCCTCAGTTTGTTTTCCAGAGTCCATCATCTCTCCTGGTTTGTCTCCCCCTCTGACTTACTCCTCTTCATTCTTCCTCTCCTGCTATCTTCTTCTATTTCTTTTTTTTTTCTTAAAATATGTTGCGTTATTTGTTTCAGAAGTACAGATCTGTGATTCAACAGTCTTACACAATTCACAGCGCTCACCGTAGCACATATCTTCCCCAATGTCTATCACCCAGCCACCCCATCCCTCCCACCCCTCACCACTCCAGCAACCTTCAGTTTATTCCTGAGATTAAGAATTCCTCATATCAGTGAGGTCATATGATACATGTCTTTCTCTGATTGACTTATTTCACTCAGCATAACACCCTCCAGTTCCATCCACGTCGTTGCAAATGGCAAGATCTCATTCCTTTTGATGGCTGCATAATATTCCATTGTGTATATATACCACCTCTTCTTTATCCATTCATCTGTCGATGGACATCTTGTTTGGCTATTGTGGACATTGCTGCTATAAACATTGGGGTGCACGTACCCCTTCGGGTCCCTACATTTGTATCTTTGGGGTAAATACCCAGTAATGCAATTGCTGGATCGAATGGTAGCTCTAATTTCAACTGTTTGAGGAACCTCCATACTGTTTTCCAGAGGGAATGCACCAGCTTGCATTCCCACCAACAGTGTAGGAGGGTTCCCCTTTCTCCACATCCCCGCCAACATCTGTCGTTCCCTGACTTGTTAATTTTAGCCATTCTGACGGGTGTGAGGTGGTATCACATTGAGGTTTTGATTTGGATTTCCCTGATGCCGAGCGATGTTGAGCACTTTTTCATGTGCCTGTTGGCCATTTGGATGTCTTCTTTGGAAAAATGTCTGTTCATGTCTTCTGCCCATTCCTTGATTGGATTATTTGTTCTTTGGGTGTTGAGTTTGATATGTTCTTTATAGATTTTGGATACTAGCCCTTTATCTGATATGTCATTTGCAAATATTTTCTCCCATTCTGTCGGTTGTCTTTTGGTTTTGTGGACTGTTTCTTTTGCTGTGCAAAAGCTTTTTATCTTGATGAAATCCCAATAGTTCATTTTTGCCCAGGCTTCCCGTGCCTTTGGTGATGTTTCTAGGAAGAAGTTGCTGCGGCTAAGGTCGAAGAGGTTGCTACCTGTGTTCTCCTTTAGGATTTGGATGGACTCCAGTCTCACGTTTAGGTCTTTCAACCATTTGGAGTCTATTTTTGTGTGTGGTGTAAGGAAATGGTCCAGTTTCATTCTTCTGCATGTGGCTGTCCAATTTTCCCAACACCACTTGTTGAACAGACTGTCTTTTTTCCACTGGACATTCTTTCCTGCTTTGTCAAAGATAAGTTGACCATAGAGTTGAGGGTCCATTTCTGGGCCCTCGATTCTGTTCCATTGATCTATGTGTCTGTTTTTGTGCCAGTACCATACTGTCTTAATGATGACAGCTTTGTAATAGAGCTGGAAGTCCGGAATTGTGATGCCGCCAGCTTTGCTTTTCTTTTTCAATATTCCTCTGGCTATTCGGGTCTCTTCTGGTTCCATAGAAATTTTAGGTTTATTTGTTCCATTTCTTTGAAAAAAGTAGATGGTATTTTGATGGGGATTGCATTGAATGTGTAGATTGCTCTAGG
>NW_027401455.1:0-4178 GCF_003265705.2 Callorhinus ursinus
GGCACGACGAAAGCCACCAGAACGGGTACCTGCTGGACCATAAGCCCGTTAAGGTGCTGTCCCCAGAGGAACTGTAACACCCACAGCTGCTGGCCTGCCCCCAGAGGAACTGTGGGACCCACAGCTGCTGGGCTGCCCCCCATCATGAAGAAGCTAAGATTCATGGCTGTGCCCAAGAATCACCAGGACGGCAGCAGTGGTTAGTACTTGAGGAGTCGTTTTGGTGCCCACTGGGTCTTTCACTTGAGTTAACAGATGAGCCCGAAGGAAGGGCATCATCGGTTAGGAAGTATAGACAAAAGTGAGAGTGGAGGTGGGCAAAGGCATCTTTCAGAGAGCAGGGAAGCTCTGAGCTTCTTCTATACACCTTGCCCTGCTCCTTGCTTCCAGCTGCCTGGCCCTGAGTTCTGTCCTTTCAATGAATTGTTCATCTAGTAAGTAACATGTTTCTCTGAGTTCCATGAGCCACTGGAGCAGATTATTCAAACCTGAGGAGGTTCTGTGGACCTCCAATCTGTAGCCCATAGCTTGGAAACAGGGGTGACTTCTCTGCCCTGCCACTGGCTGACCACTAAGTTAACAGCACAGGGATTCAGTAGCCATACACACAGCAAAGAATACAGACTTGACAAAGTTAGTTTAGAAAAGTCACTAAACCAACAGTTGCAACTACAATGAGCAGCAATCATGAAGCCTGCCGTGGGGAAGGTCTGATGTTCAGGATGCTTCCATTATAATAGTCATAATCACACCCTGGACTTGTCACTGGGTCCAAGTCCCCTGGCTGGGGGCCAAGTAGCTCCTACCTATTCCATGTGCCTCTCTCTGGCTTCTCCAGCAGTGCATTGCTCACTGTCCTGTGCTGCTTCCCAGTAGAGGTCAGTTTTCACCAAAGCCAGGAAGATGGGATGGGTTTTTCTGACTCCCCACCCTCCGCCCCACAGGGTTGCAAGAGAGGAAAAAGTTTTCCTCAACCCTCTTAAGGTCCCTGGCTGAGTCTGGAAATTGACAAAGACAGATGGACAGGAGAAAAGCAAGCAAAATGTATTGATTGTTTTGGTGGGAGCCTCACAAGACCATGACGACCAGCAGAGGTGACTGGAGTAGACAGCTCTTCTACCTTTTAGACAAAGAAGCAGTAAGTGTGTGAAGAATTGACAGACACAGGGGTTTGGACTAGGGCTCATAAACGGTAAAGAAGGTAACTAGGAAGATAATGGTTCGTTTAAACAGGTGTGTTCGTATAGACCCTGTGGTCCTAAATTCCTTGACTCTGGTGATAAGCACGTCATCCCTGTGGTCCGGGGAGATAAAGTTCCACATGGGAGTATTCTGACCTGCTTAAGGGAAGAAGGGCTGATGGCTGGGGGTCACAGAGACCTTCTTGCTTCTGCTCTATGCAAAAGTTCTTTTAGCTTCTATATTTAATTTGCCAAGGTGCCATATTTGTGTTAGTGTGTCCTGACCCTCACTGGCCTGGTGCTGTACTCTGTCTCCTAGTATCCAGGATATTGGGTGTGCTGCTGTGGAGACCTCCCAGCCCTGGTGTAGCCCCTTGTCCAGGGAGGTACCTGCCTCAAGGGGAGGGTTGCTAAGGGTGTCCGCCCCTCCTCAGGGAGATTGGTTAGGAGAGTGCAGATCTTACTTCGAGAAACTGACTTACATTTCCTGAAAAGGTCTAACTGATAGTGGGATCATACAGGAGTTCTATTTTTAGTATTTTGGGGAAAATCCATCCTTTTCCCAGCATGGCTGTGCCAACCAAAGTCACTTCCGTATGATTTTTACCTATAAACCATAGATTTTTCAAGAATTCTCCAGCAGAGAACATGAGGAGAATATTTTCATGACCTTAGACAGGCAGAGATTTCCCAGGAAGCAAAGTATACTGACCGTAGGAACAATCCGGTGACTTAGAAACTCTGAAATGAAGAACTTGTTTTCCTTCTTCCACTTCTGGCTAGTGTGCTGGTCTGTGGCTCGATCCCATCTCAGGCAGCTGGAAGGTTGACCTCCCAGGTCAGCTACCACTGAGATAGCTACTGTTTCTAGAAATATTCCGGGTGTGGCCAGGTTTCCCCTCCTGTGCACTGATGAAGTCGGCGACCTCTAACAGTGGAGCCATGGGTCCTCCAGGCATGGTCCCCCCCAATCGCCCAGTAAAGCCATCCCACTGAGGGCTTAGGGAGGCGGGAGCTGCCCCTAGGCAAAACTGGAGATTCTCACTGTCCCTACCTGGGCTTCAGATGCTCCTCAGTTCCTCCTGTGCCTCCGGTGTCTTCTTGGAACCCTGGCCTGTCAGTTTTCAGACAGTTGGCCCAGTGGTACCCTCACTTTCTGGGAGGGGGATTTGGTGGAATCTGCAGTGTGTCCTGCAGCCCCACCAGGATCACTTTTTGAAGGCACATCATCTGGGCCATCTGAGGAGCCAAGACTGTGGGTCTGTGGCCTGGAGGGATTCTGAGCAGCGCTGGTGGGATGGGAGGCCTGCAAAGCCCAGAGGCAGGTTTCCAGAAAGCCAACTGGGGTCCCCGGCATCCTACCATTTTCGAATCAAAGCCCTGAGATCTTTAAAATGCCAGCAATGGTACAGCATGTGCCACAAAAACAAATGTCCCTGTGCACCCAACACCACCTAAACTATTGGCCATTTCTTGTCACTTGAGCTGAGTGTAAATGATTGGGAGTTGGGGCTTGAGGGGGGGATCCTGGGCCAGACATTTTATTTGGGGGACAAAGGCCATCAGAGAAGCTTGTTCTGAGCCTCAGGTGAGGGTCTGTGTGGAGACCCCAGTTGCAGGCACTGCTGTCCACTGATGCCCCCTCAGCCTGCCCAAGTGCCCCTGCTGCTGAGGGAGCACCTGCCCCCTCCTCCCTGCCAGAGGGCTCTCTCCTGCACCAGGTGCCTCCTCCCCTGCCAGCCCCTGCCAGCCTGTAGCCTGGGAGGGTGGCTACCCAGAGTTCCTCCAGCTGCTGAGAGAACACCTGCCCCCTCCTCTTTGCCTGAGAGCTCTGTTCTGTACCAGGTGCCTTCTCTCCTGCCAGTCCCTGCCAGCCTGCAGCCTGGAGGGTGTAAACCCTAACAACCACCAGCCCTGGGGACAGACCCAGTGCGATGTGATTTCCCAGCAGGTCTGAGCACCAGACCCAAACATTGCTCACTTTCTTCCTGTGGGATCACTGTGCCACATCCTCCCCCACACTCCCTGGGCCCAAGTCCTCCTCAGCTCAGGGACCACTCCCTGCTCAGGCTCCATATGCTGAGACTGGGAGCAGGTCATCTGGGCCTTCTGGACTCTCACCTCTGTGCCCATGATATGGGCACAGTGCAGCCTCACAGACTGCTCAGAGGAGACCCAGCACGGGAAGACGCAGGCCGCTGCAAGGGAGATGCCAAGTGACCCTAGAGGGAGCGCACGGCACTTGCACAGGCCCACAAAGGTGCTGTCCCCTGGGGACCTGTGGGACCCATGGCTGCTGGGCTGGACCCCATCATTCCCTGGGTCATGAAGAAGCCGAGATCCATGGCTGTGCCCAAGAATCACCAGGACCCCCAGAACTCATGAGGCGCTGTCCCCAGAGGAGCTGTGGGACCCACGGTATTGGGCTGTCCCCTGAAGGAGCTGTGGGACCTGTGGCTGCTGGTCTGGCCCTGTCATGAAGAAGCTGAGATTCAGGCCATCCCCAAGAATCACCAGGACACACAGAACTCATGAGGGGCTGCCCCCAGAGGCCAGGACCCACAGCTGCTGGGCTGTCCCCTGGAGGATCTGCGGGACCCGAGGCTGCTTGGCTGGCCCCCCATCATTCCCTGGGTCATGAAGAAGCTGAGATCCCTGGCTGTGCCCAAGAATCACCAGGACATCTGGAAGTCACGAGCAGCTGCCCCCGTCTCCATCAGGGGGTGCTGCCTTGAGCAGAGCTGTCAGAGCAGATTCCTACTTCTGTCCCCTTGAGGGAAACTGTGGAGCCCAGCACTGCTTGCATGGGCACGCCAATGCCCCAGCCACCCCTGTGCACAGGAGGCCTGCCTGGGGGCACAAGTTCCTCTCTTTGTGGTCACTACATTTTGATCATTTTGGGTTCATTTGCAGCTGTGAACGGCTCCAGTTTTATGTCAGATGTTTATCTGTGTCAATGCTGAGCAACCATCTTTAAAAAGAACAATTGAGGGAAAA
>NW_027401456.1:0-4177 GCF_003265705.2 Callorhinus ursinus
GATTTTAATTTTTCTCTGACTTGGGCCCCCATTGTTAAGGAGCCTTGGAATGAGTGAGAGGACCATGTTAAGTTGTTGACAGACATCCTGAGGGTAGCCTGAAGCCCCTTCTCCAGCTGCTGGTCGGAGAGGGATGTGGCCTGGGCGCCCTGATGCTTACTCTGTTGAGATTCTGAGCTAGCACTTCACCCCTCTGGGCCTCAGTCTCCCTATCTGTAAACTGGGGTCAGTCTTGGGAGCATGCCCCTGGGCTTGTTCCTGGGTGAGCTGTGTTCCAGCTCCTGAGACCCTGACTGCGAAGAGCGGGTCCACTGCCTTGGGGCTGTAGCCACGGAGAATTCTTGTGGAGTGGGTTGTGACAGATGCAGCCTCTTCAGTGAATGGCGCCCACCTAGGGCAGGAAGGTGGGGAGCACGGCAGCCCTGTGAGCTGGCGCTCTGTTTCCTCATGGCCGGTGCCAGGAGCTGACCGTCAGTCTCCGACATGGCATCTGTCACTTTTATTGTTCTCCCGACTGATGGAACTCAGGGAGCTGACCTACGAGTTCAGGGTCCTTTGTCTAGTAGGCAGGGGAGGCATTCTGCGTTCACCCCTCACCCTCCAGCCGCGTCTGAGGGGTGGGGGGTGGGTTTTCACACGTGCCTCACCCAGGATAGGAGCAGTGAACAGACTCATGCCAACTTGACGCGATATTTAAAGCATCGGCTCTGTGGACTGAGATGTCTGCAGCATTCACAACCATTCCTTCCCCTGGGTCTCAGATCCCTGCGGGCCGGCCAGGGCTCAGAATCCGTGTTCTCTGTGGCAAGAGTGTGTGGCCAGCCCCGGCATGGTCCCATGCATGTTGGCTGGGCACCTGTGGGGTGCCCTCTGAGGCAGCCCTCCAAGGGGCTAGGACCTGGGGTCACCTGGCGTGTGACTCCATCATACCTGGAATGGGCTTCCTGTCAGCAGCTGGACCACACACAGCCGTGCCGGACAGTTCCGACCTGGGTGAGTGACTCGATGCACCATCTCTGCCTCTAGAGTGGAGAGAAGGAGCCCCTGGACCTTGGCGCCCCCATATCAAGTCTGGATGGGCAGCAGGTCATCTTGGAGGAGAAGGAGCCGTCCAGAGGAAAAGGTAAGCCAGGCCCCGAGGCTTCCCCTGGTCCCCCTGACCTGCTGGGGTCCCCTTCTCTCTGTCTCCTGAAAGCCCCCAGCCCTGCTACCCCAGTGGTCTCATTTAGGGTCTTACAGGGCCAGGCAAACCCCCTGCATGACAGAACTCAGCCCTAGCTAGGCATCTGAGGGGTCCAGCCTGGTCCAGGCCTGTCTGTGGGCCAGAGGTAGCGGGACCAGGACCATGAGGGTCTCTCTCGGGGATCTGCCTGCCTGCTGACAAGTGGGGGGGGGGTGTCCTCTCAGCTGTAAGAAGGGGCGACAGGCCTCCTCGACACCCCCTCCCCATAGGATTGCGCCGAGGTTCCAGCGCTCCCTGTGTCCAGGGCTTTGGCCAGAGAGTGCTCCCTCCTGGGAGGCCTCACGGTGGTCTGCATGAGGCCCAGCAGTAGATAGGCCGTGGACTGGTGCCGTCAGTGACCCCACTTGTTGCTTGTGTGCGGAGAACTGGGAGGTTTACACAGCCCTTTCCCTCATGTTGCCTCTGCCGTGACAGGCCTACCCTGGGGACACTGGGGTACCCACAGCCGGTGCCCGACCTCGGGGCCAGCAGTCAGTCCCCCACACTTCAGCCCCGATGCTCCTCCTCAGAACATCCAGCCCCCTTCTAGGTGGAGGGCAGTAGGAAGCGTGTTTCCTCAAGAGGGCTTTCTGGAACCTCCTACCCAGTACCCAAGCAAGGAGATAACTCTGCAAGGAGCTGCTGGGTGCTGCTTTGGATGGCTTCTTCCCTTTCCTGGGCTTCCACCCAGCAAGGCTGACTCTGCTCCACAGTGTAGCTGGGCTCACTTATCTCTGCCCCCCTGGAGGTCCTCCATGCTCCAGTTCCTGCTCCTCTCCCACCTTGTTGCCGAGGAGACATCCTTCTGGGCCCACCCTCGGTTCCAGAGAATGCTGTGCTCTCAGTCTGGGGCCTGGTACCTGGCCACAGTGGAGTGAGTGGCCTAAGCAGGGCGTGGGCCTCCCTCAGGGTCTGGCAAGGTCAGACCTTCTGGCCTGTTTGTGCCCAGGGGAGTGTGACGAGGGTGCTGCAGGCAGGAACCACTGCAGGCTTGTAAAGCTGGGGACAGGCAGGAACGCGGTTAGTCCTCTAGTTGACTCCGGGCCAGAGGAGTGGTCTTTGTCCCTCTGTTGCCGGCAGAAGCCAGCCTGCCATCCCGACGTGGGGCAACAGCCGTATTTGAAAACATGTCATAAGTGTGAGACTCTTCTGCTTTCTAAAGAATATTCGTACAAGACAGTAACTGAAATGAGCTTTTCATCCGCCACACCTCCACAAGTCCCCGCACCTGCAGGGAGGACCCACCATGCCTCCTGTGCACATCTTCACATGATGAGCATTTCCTGCCCCCGAAATGGCGGGTGGGAGAGGGTGGTCTTTGTCCCTTCGTCCTGCACCAGGGGTTTGGCCCATATGTGCGTCTTTAATACAGGATGTCTCGTACCTTGGGCTTCTCTACAGCTTTCTCTCAAAAACAACAGAAATATGATTATATTTGAATGTTCAGGTGGATTTGCAATTCGCTGTAATTATAAAGCGTGTTTCATTATGTTTAGTATATTATGTTTAGTATCCACAGAGAAACAGAAAAGTGCACCAGCCAAACAGAATGTAGCTGTAAATTCCAGTTCCAGAAATCACTCGGCTATGGTAATTGCTCTCTGCCCTTGTCCGCATGGGCCCTTCACTACTGGCTGGCACAGCTCGGGCCGGGCCCCTCCCACTCCTCCATGTGCCTCCTGTTGTTTCCAGGGGCTGTGTGCTCAGGGCCGCCCCACACCTTGCTCCCCATCTGCTGCCTGGCTCCCCCTGCCCGTGGGCTGGCTCTTCCCCTGTGCTGGGGGGGGGGTGCCTCACGCTCATGCTCTTGTTCTTGTGACCTTTATTGCTGTGATTGGTTTTTCCACAAGGCATGTAAAGTCTGTATTTCGGGGGGTGCTTTTTGTCTCTAACTGATGGATTGTGTGTTGTCATGTGTCTGACGTGTAAGTGGAACTTTGACTTTCCTTCTAATGCAGGGAGAGGAGAGAACACTAGGCAAGTCTAATTCTATTAAAATAAAAGGAGAAAATGGAAAAAATGCTAGGGATCCCCGGCTTTCAAAGAGAGAAGAATCTATTGTAAAGATTGGGGAAAAAAATATCAGAAAATTAATTTGGACGAAGCAGAGGGTATGTATGCTTTTTACAACTTCCGCGTTTTCTAGTGAATGCGATGTTAGTCTTCCAGGGCCATCATTAGGACTCCTCCGAGCCATTGACATCAGAAGGACGCCATCCCTGTCACACTGAGCTGAGCATGCCCCTCGCCCCGGGTCAGTCTGAGGCTGCTGTGCCGCTCTTCCCAGTTGTCAGACTGAGCATCGGGCTTCTTAGAAGCCATGGAGTGCCCTTGAGGGGGGCAGCAAGTGGTCCCCAAGGGTCTGCCTGTGCCCTCCCCTCCCCAGCTCCTACAAGGGCTCAGTTAGTGTCAGGGGGTCCGTATCAAGGTCACCAGTGGGGGGGGTGAGGAGGCAGCAGCTGGGAGGGCCCTGGACTTGCTGACCTTGCTGGCCAGAGGTCCCGAGGCAGGTCTGTGCCTTAGCTTGCTGGATGGATGCCCTGCCCTCCCTGGGCCTGCAGGGGAGAGGGAGGGTGGCCTCACAGACCCAAGGAGAGGTGATCTCTTATGGAAACTTCTTTTTCTTCTGAAAGCTTCTAACGGCAGAATCAAAACTAACAGCTATTACTGGGACCTGAATTGTGATCCAGGGAATGCTGGCTAGGCTGCGGGGCCCACAGCTAGCTTCCCGTGAAGGCCAACCCGAGCCCATTCACCCCCCTCCTTTGGCCATCGCTGGCCACCGAGGAGGCAGAAGTAAGACACAAGCCTGCTCCTGGCTGAGAGCCACTAAGATTTGAGATTTTAAAGTCCTTGTCATTCTTCAAAGCGTGTCATTTAAATGCTAGAGAAAGGTCAGCTTAGACTCCTACTTTGAACAGTGAACTCCAGTTATAGCTGGTGGTCAGCCCAGGT
>NW_027401457.1:0-283 GCF_003265705.2 Callorhinus ursinus
TGATTCATTAGTATTTCAAAGTTGATTTTTTTAACTGTTTTTTTCTTTTTTTGAATTTTTCTTTTTCCCTTTTTCAACGAACATCTTATCAACCCTTTTTAAAAAAAATTTTTTTATTTTTCATTTTTAGAGTCATATTTTATCCCTTCATAGTAATTACCCTTATTTTTGGCATATATATATAAGCTGTTGTCTCTTTAAAATTTTGAGATACAGTTTCTTCTAACAGATCAAACTATACCCTAAATCACTAGTGTATGGCTTTGTTCTAGTCTCCTGCCTG
>NW_027401457.1:383-748 GCF_003265705.2 Callorhinus ursinus
TATCAACCCTTATTTTGTACATATAAAAGTCTTTCTTCCTTTAAAATTTTGGGAGACGCTTTCTTCTAACAGACCAAAATACGCCCAAAATCTAGTGTGTGGCAATGACCTATACACTAGTCTGATAATATTTGCTCATATTCTGTTTTATTTTTTGTTTTGTTCTGTTTTTGTTTGTTTTTATCTTTTTCTTTTTCTTTTCTCTTTTCTTTTTTTTCCTCTTTCTTTTTTCTTTCTTTCCCTTTCTTTTCCCCTGGTTTCAGATCTTTTCTGATTTGTATAAAGTATATTTGCTGGGGACATTGTTAACCTGTTAGCATTTTGTTCTCTCATTCATCTATTCTCCTCTGGACAAAATGACAAGA
>NW_027401457.1:848-4176 GCF_003265705.2 Callorhinus ursinus
CAGCAAAAAGAACAAGAGGTAGTACCATCTGCCAGGGACCTACTCAATACGGACAGTACGATGTCAGACCTGGAGTTCCGAATCATGTCTTTAAAGATACTAGCTGGGCTTGAAAAAAGCATGGAAGTTATTAGAGACACCCTTTCTGGAGAAATAAAAGAACTAAAATCTAACCAAGTTGAAATCAAAAAGGCTATAATGAGGTGCAATCAAAAATGGGGGCACTAACTGCTAGGATGAATGAGGCAGAAGAGAGAATCAGCGATATAGAAGACCAAATGATGGAAAATAAAGAGGCTGAGAAAAAGAGAGAGAAACAACTACAGGATCACGAGGGCAGAATTCGAGAGATAAGTGATACGGTAAGACAAAACAACATTAGAATAATTGGGATCCCAGAAGAAGAAGAAAGAGAGAGGGGGCAGAAGGTATATTGGAGCAAATTATAGCAGAGAACTTCCCTAATGTGGGGATGGAAACAGGCATCAAAATCCAGGAGGCACAGAGAACCCCTCTCAAAATCAATAAAAATAGGTTAACACCCCAACATCTAATAGTAAAACTTACGAGTCTCAGACACAAAGAGAAAATTCTGAAAGCAGCTCGGGAGAAGAGATATGTAACCTATAATGGTAGAAACATTAGATTGGCAACAGACGTATCCACAGAGACCTGGCAGGCCAGAAAGGACTGGCATGGTATCTTCAGAGCACTAAACGAGAATAATATGCAGCCAAGAGTACTATATCCAGCTAGGCTCTCATTGAAAATAGAAGGAGAGATAAAAGCTTCCAGGACAAACAAAAACTAAAGGAATTTGCAAACACGAAATCAGCCCTCCAAGAAATATTGAGAGGGGTCCTCTAAGCAAAGAGAGAACCTAAAAGCAGCAAAGACCAGAAAGGAACACAGACAATATACAGTAACAGTCACCTTACAGGCAATACAATGACACTAAATTCATATCTTTCAATAGTTACCCTGAATGTAAATGGGCTAAATGCCCCAATCAAAAGATACAGGCTCAGAATGGATTAAAAAATAAGACCCATCAATATGCTGTCTGCAAGAGAGACTTTAAATGAAACACTGGATCAAATGGACTTCACAGACATATTCAGAACATTCCATCCCAAAGCAACGGAATACACATTCTTCTCTAGTGCCCATGGAATATTCCCCAGAATTGATCACATCCTAGGTCACAAATCAGGTCTCAACCAGTACCAAAAGATTGGGATTATTCCCTGCACATTTTCAGACCACAATGCTTTGAAACTACAACTCAACCACAAGAGGAAAGTCGGAAAGAACTCAAATACATGGAGGCTAAAGAGCATCCTACTAAAGAATGAATGAGTCAACCAGGAAATTAAAAAAGAATTTAAAAAATTCATGGAAAACAATGAAAATGAAAACACAACTGTTCAAAATCTTTGGGACACAGCAAAGGCAGTCCTGAGAGGAAAGTATATAGCAATACAAGCCTTTCTCAAGAAACAAGAAAGGTCTCAAATATAAAACCTAACCCTACACCTAAAGGAGCCAGAGAAAAAACAGCAAATAAAGCCTAAACCCAGCAGGAGAAGAGAAATAATAAAGATCAGAGCAGAAATCAATGAAATAGAAACCAAAAGAACAGTAGAACAGATCAACAAAACCAGGAGCTGGTTCTTTGAAAGAATTAACAAGATTGATAAACCCCTGGCCAGACTTCTCAAAAAGAAAAGAGAAATGACCCAAAACAACAAAATCATGAAGGAAAGAGGAGAGATCACCACCAACACCAAAGAAATACAATTATAAGAACATATTATGAGCAACTCTATGCCAGCAAATTAGATAACCTAGAAGAAATGGGTGCATTTCTAGAGATGTATCAACTACGAAAAATTGAACCAGAAAGAAATAGAAAACCTGAACAGACCTATAACCACTAAGGAAATTGAAGCAGTCATCAAAAATCTCCCAACAAACAAAAGCCCAGGGCCAGATGGCCTCCCAGGGGAATTCTACCAAACATTTCAAGAAGAATTAATACCTATTCTCCTGAAACTGTTCTAAAAAATAGAAATGGAAGGAAAACTTCCAAACTCATTTTATGAGGCCACCATTACCTTAATTCCAAAACCAGACAAAGACCCCATCAAAAAGGAGAACTACAGACCAATATCCTTGATGAACATGGATGCAAAAATTCTCACCAAAATACTAGCCAATAGGATCCAACAGTACATTAAAGGATTATTCACCACAGCCAAGTGGGATTTATCCCTGGGCTGCAAGGGTGGTTCAACATCCACAAATCAATCAACGTGATACAACACATTAACAAAAGAAAGAACAAGAATCATATGATCCTCTCAAAAGATGCAGAAAAAGCATTTGACAAAGTACAGTACCCTTTCTTGATCAAAACTCTTCAGAGTATAGAGATAGAGGGTACATACCTCAATATCATAAAAGCCATCTATGAAAAACCTACAGCCAATATCATTCTCAATGCGGAAAAGCTGAGAACTTTTCCCCTAAGGTCAGGAACGCAGCAGGGATGTCCTCTATCACCACTGCTATTCAACATAGTATTAGAAGTCCCAGCCACAGCAATCAGACAACAAAAAGAAATCAAAGGCGTCCAAATCGTCAAAGAGGAAGTCAAACTCTCACTCTTTGCAGATGATATGATACTGTATGTGGAAAACCCAAAAGACTCCACCCCAAAACTGCTAGAACTCATACAGGAATTCAGTAAAGTAGCAGGATATAAAATCAATGCACAGAAATCACTGGCATTCCTATACACCAACAACAAGACAGAAGAGGGACAAATCAAGGAGTCGATCCCATTTACAATTGCATCCAAAACCATAAGATACCTAGGAATAAATTTAACCAAAGAGGCAAAGGATCTGTACTCAGAAAACTATAAAATACTCATGAAAGAAATTGAAGAAGACACAAAGAAATGGAAAAACGTTCCATGCTCATGGATTGGGAGAATCAACATTGTGAAGATGTCAATGCTACCTAGAGCAATCTACACATTCAATGCAATCCCCATCAAAATACCATCCACCTTTTTCAAAGAAATGGAACAAATAATCCTAAAATTTGTATGGAACCAGAAGAGACCCCGAATAGCCAGAGGAAGGTTGAAAAAGAAAAGTAAAGCTGGCGGCATCACAATTCCGGACTTCCAGCTCTATTACAAAGCTGTCATCATCAAGACAGTATGGGACTGGCACAAAAACAGACACATAGATCAATGGAACAGAATCGAGAGCCCAGAAATGGACCCTCAACTCTATGGTCAACTCATCTTTGACAA
>NW_027401458.1:0-1217 GCF_003265705.2 Callorhinus ursinus
CAAAACAGGAGGAAATGATATTGCTAATGTTAGGCTATGTTTGAATAGATATTTATATAATTTGATATAGTTTGATAGTTTTTTAGAAGGAAGGAAGGAAGGAAGGAAGGAGAGGCCAGGCCTCTTGTACAGCCTCCCCATGTTCAAGATGGGAAAATCAGGCTCATGAGAATCAATTGCACTGCTACAGTAGGAATGAAGGCATTCGTTGAACAAAGAAGGGGGGGAGGGGATCTTGACTGCCATCCTCAGAGAAGAAAAACCACTTTGGACAATGCCCAAAGGTCCCTCTATTTTGCCAGGTGTGTGGGTGACACTGTGTGTAGTAAATAGCATAAAGGCTCTTGTGTGTCTCATTCCCATGCATTTATTCACTCATTTATCCTTCTGCAAATGGGCATTGCGCATCTACTCATTGCCTGGCATTGTGCCAAGCTTATAAAGAAAATGGCAAGCAAAACCAGGTATCGTAGGGACCTCAATGAGCTGGGACTTTACACTTTGTGCCAATCTGATAAGTGTGTACTGATCTCTAATTATGGTTTTCACTTTTATTCCCCAGGTTGCTAATGAGGTTGAGCACGTCTTCACGTGAGCACCCACTAAAATGCCTTATGTGAGGGAATGAAATGATCAGACCTGTGTTTCTGTTAAGGTCTCTCTGGTTGCGGGAACCTGCCGGGAGGTTGGCTGGCAGCTCAGGTCAGGGGCAGAGATAGAGCACCAGACTCTCAGAGAAGTTTAGGAGATAAAGGTGAGAGCAGTGTTTCCAAATTCCTGAAGATCTTCAGGATTTGAAAAGAAGAAATTAGAATCCTGGGAATTCTCTGGAATTTCTGAAATCATAAGTTTTTCTTTTACTTTTTTTTTAAATCATAGTTTTTTTTAAAAGATACTTCTAACATTCTTTATACTCCTTAATCACTATTACGGTTTTCTGAAAAATCTGTTCAGTATGGAAGAATAAATAAGAATAAGAAATTTTAACTTTAATGTCTTCACGAAGAACTGTAGTTTGTAGCAACATTCACTCACTGGAAAAACACCAGCAAATGTTTTAAGATAGTATCCCCGTAATGCAGCATTCAGATCTCCTAGCATGATTAAAGACACTACACAGAATCACATGTCAAAATTGCCAATTTAAGAATTTAATTTGGGGCGTCTGGCTGGCTCAGATGGTTAAGCGTCTGCCTTCGGCTCAGGTCATGATCCCA
>NW_027401458.1:1317-4170 GCF_003265705.2 Callorhinus ursinus
AAAGAACTTAATTTGTTTGCAAAACTCGTTATTTCTTGGAACACCACCGACTGGTTTTGTATAAAGCATTCCATGGGTATCAGCTTATTAATGTTCATTTTATTTTCAGGGCTGACTCACCATTAGCAGCAGACAAAGCCAGGGACACCACTTACAAACACGGCAACAGCGACAAGAGGAACAGATTGTGATCATCCGGGTTCCCAGAAATGTCCTCCTTAACCGTTCTCCTTACCAGCTTCTGCTCTTGCTTTAAACTTGAGGTCAGCAGGTGAATCCTTCCAACCACTCATATCTCTGTGACTTGTTAAGTTTTAAATTTTGAAGGAGATTTCTAATACTTGTTTCCCATTTTCCTGACTTCGGGATCAATTTTTTTCTCAGAATTGGAGATTCAGAAAACTGCAAATTCCCTGAGAAATGAAGTGAAGGAATTCCAGTGTGGCAATACGGGGCTCGAGGTGGGCTGGCATGTTGAACAGTCTGGCTGAGAGATGGCTGATGAATCTTGTGCCTGTTGACATCTGAGTTCTCTTCACCCTTAAGACTGGCTGGTCATCATGGGGCAGGTCAACAATTAATACAATGAGATAAATAACCCACCCCACCCTATTATCCAAAATGAGGACAAAATATCCCAACATTGAACTCTTACTCTTCTTTGCAAAAGTAATACACTGTTAGAAAGAGCTCTAGTGCATGTCAAGCATGCTGATGTCAAACATCTTTTCTTAGGCTTATTTGTCATCTGTATATCTTTGGTGAGACTTTTGTTCTAATATTTTCCTACTTTTTGATCATTTGTTTTCTTACTGTTGAGGTTTAAGAGCACGGAACAGACCAAAACACAAGTCTTCCTCCCAAATCTAGGGCTTTTCCTATGGGACCATCGAACCCCGGATTTGGGAAGGAGACAAGAAGGGCCAGCTAGAGATCTGAGCATGATTCCTGGAGGATAATTTTCTTTTAGATATATTGCCAAATTATTCTTTGATTTCAGCGCTGAAACAAAATATTTTGCTCAGTCAGTGCTACTTCTAAAGATTAGGTGGTTGACAACTTGAATGTGAGGCTAAGTATGTCATGCAGAAGCATGCACAGTTTAAAAGACTGGATCAGGATAAAAACATTAATACAAAAATAAGATGAATCAATTGAAATTAAAAAAATATTATCTCCATTGGCAATAAACATAGTCCCTAATCACCAAATAATCTCGGTCCTTTTTCTTGGGTTCCAAATCCAAACAGGTTTTCCCCAAGATGCATTAGAGATTCAGAGCAGAGATGAAGCAGAGACTAGATTGTCTATCTGTTGACTTACGGCCGTGGCCACTGGCCAAGTTCCTAAAAGCGTTGTTTTCTCCAGGTACTTTTCCAGAACTGTGACATGTATATTTATCTGGGAACATGTGGCGATTCACAGCACTGAAAGCTATACCAGGGCTGGGAAGACACTGGGCTATTTCTCACTCATTCTTTAAGGAATCAAGCACCCTCTGGGCACCTGGCATGGTCCCTTTTGTTCTAGTGCATTTGCCACAGCTTTCCCCATGGGGAAATATTTTTCAGGCTGTGTAGAAATAGGAAAACTGGGAAGAAAATGAACACAGCAGAGAGCAGAGGAATACAATGTGCTGGGAGAATCTTAAAGACCTACAGCTATTTATAGATCTTGAAATAAATGGCCTTCCTTTGATTGGAAGAGGCACTTCTAAAAGAACTTAAAAGAAAATAGGACAAGAGATTGGTGTGAAGTGGGAAAAATTATCTAAGACCTGTCTGTCTGGTATAATTTTTCTCTTAGGAAAAAAAATCAGAATTGCCACATTATCACATGTACCAAAAGAAAAAGAAAAAAGTTATTTGAAGAGGTGGCAGATCTTCCAAAAAGGTTCCTTTTTCTTTTTTTCTTTCTTTTTTGAGGCTAGAGATATAAATCAAGAAACTGATTGAAAATAGCAAAAGAAACGTTTGGCTTGCTGGTGTATTGTAGGGTTGAAGTTTATTTTGCAAAGGCACCTGTGGTTAAAGAAGTCAGAGATGATGTCACTGGGTTCTTAGAAGACATTATTGTGCTGGGAGAAGTGGGAAATATGTCCACAATTCCACTTATTCCTTTTTTAAGTCTAAATTAATTACTTGACTCCGGTTCATGCTCATTTTGAGAAATCAATACAATTAAATAAAAATGCAGAGCAATAGAAGCAGGCAATCAGGGAGGATTTGGGGACAGGTCTTTATTGACTCCCTGGCCAGTGGGCATAAAGCAGATTATGAAAATCTGCCAAGAATCTAGGAAATTCAAAGTCATCAAGGGTATTCTAGAGCAGGGAGTCTCAGCCCTGGCAGCCCACTGAATCACTTAAAGAGTTTTTAAACATTTTTGAAGCACGGTTCTCCACAACCTCAGTTTAATTGGTCTGGGGTTTAGACTTGTAAACGATCCCCAGAGAATTCTGATCTTCAGCCAAGACCCAGAGGCACTGATGTAAGAAGCTAATTAGGGCAGTTCCCTCATAGCTTCTTCTTGCCCTTCCACAGCCCCCTCTAAGCCTAGGAAAGCTGAAATCTGGACCCTTCCCCAGGCCCAGGTTGAGCTAGACAGTAAAGACTTGCCCTGAATGGCAATGTCTCTCCCTGATGGGCCCTGGCTGCCATTTTACTTTCTGTAGATTTAAAACTGGGTCTCTGTCCTTGTTCCTGGGTGTTTCCCCTTCATCTGGGAGATCAAGCATTTTGCATGACCTGAGCAGCTGGGGGTGCAACTCTACCATTATACCTGTAGTTTTTCTTCTTTTGCTTTTCCTTCCGCTTTGTTTTGTTTTGCTTTGTATATGCCTTGATTTAAAAA
>NW_027401459.1:0-4175 GCF_003265705.2 Callorhinus ursinus
TTAGGTGGGTTATTTTTAATAGGGATTTTGATTTTTAACCTCTGTTTTTAAATTAATTGCACTGATTTATTTATTTGAGAATGGAGGACAGAATATAAGGAAATAGGGTACTTGATTTTTGTCCATTTCTCTGCCGGTGATGACAGCAATTTGAACTGTTCATATATTCTAAGATGAGTGTTGCTTAATGATGGGATATTAGGCTAAAAGCTTTTACTGTGTTTCCCCAAAGATTAACCTCATTGAAATGAGGTTCTTATTTTCATATTTGTTTCCAACATTTAATGCTGCTAACTGAAACGTGCTTTCTTCACAGACCACAGTAATGCTCAAATGTTACATGCGCCCATTGTGTGGGATCACACACCTTTTCTGTTGATGCAGTGGGTAATTTGATTTTATTGGTTTTGGACTCATATTAGAGATCGCCTTTTTATCTTTTTGGTTAATTTAGATCATATTTCTGAGAAGATTAAGGATTGCATGAAGGAAAATGTAGAACTTGCAGAAACAATATGCATTTTTAACAGAAGGTACAATCACCCCCCCATTTTTTTTCATTTTTATGGTTTCACGTGGAATGGTGTCCACTTCCAGTTCACTGATTTTGCCATCTCCTCTTTCATCCTAGTGCCCCTTTCATTCCATTCTATACCAGGCTGAATTTAAAGCAAGCATCACATATGTAAAGTATTGCTTCCTTTATTTCCATAATGACTTACCCACGGGAGATCGGTTTTGCTGTCACCATAATTAATTTTTTGAATTCTGAATCCTCTATTATATATTTGTGTAGATCAATAAAGCAAAGAAATGTACTCAAGATACCATGTGGCCAAAGAAGCTTCCCTCTTATGGAGCCCATAGACATAAGGTAAAAAAAAAAAAAAATCCTTATTTGTCCTGGATTACACTCTCAAAACAGAGGTAAAAGTAACGAGTATGTGTTCCTAATGTCTGTATGTTCTGTTGAAGAATGACCTGGACACACTTGAGAGTGCTAATGCAATCCTTAGTGACATCACTCAAACTGTGCATGCTCAGTTGTAATGTGAGAGAGATCAGAATGTCATAGTCTCATGGCTGCCATATGTCTATCGTTGTGAAACTCTAGATATTGGGTAGGAAATATCTGGAGAAAAACTGAGGTGCACCCTGATGGTATCTTGCTGCCGACAAGATGGGAGTTAATGTCTGGCAGGTGACTGGGGGGGTGCCAGCAGTCGCAAATCCTGTGAACTCAGTTTTCCTTCCTTTCCTTCTTTTCTTTTCTCTTCTCTTCCCCTCCCCCTCCCTTCCCTTTCCCTTTCCTTCTTTCCTCCCCACCTCCCAGCTAAAATCCTTTTCCAGGAGACAATATCCTGACAGTGGAGCAATTCAGATCATTGTTTTTGTTGTTCAGCATGGTTTGCATTCTTCTCAACTAGTGTCTTTGAGGTAGGTGGCATGAGTTCCCTCGGGAACTGTAGGAAGTGTCCAGTAGTTAATAGCACAGTGTTAATGACACCATGTCCCAGAAAGATGTCTCTATGACAGTGTCATGGCCCCAGGCTTGAACTGAAAATTCAGGGCTCTCAAGAGAACCTAGACAAGTCAGGAAGCCCTGCTTCATCCTTATGCGTTTAGTAGTGATGAGGAGGTCAGGCCTGGTTTCCTACATTGTAATGAAATACGCTTATGCCATCCCAATCACCAGGACCTGGGCGGACACATAGTGCATCTCATATGTGCTTTTTATATTTATTTGATGTATTGATGAGTAGCAATAGGGAGCTGTGAAGAGCAGCTCAGAGCTGCTGAAGACTTGCCAGCAGGCTGAAGTTTGAGTGGTTTTAGTCTTTTATTGGGGGCCGGGGGCATCAATTTGTCCCTGCGATTGGGTTTGTGGATGTTGCGTTTATGGGGAAGGTATGTGGGGACACTGGAGTCCTGCCTCTCAGATTCCTGGGAAGGAAGAAAGTCAGAATTCCACATGGGCTACGAGGTATAGATGTTTCCTTTCCCACATAGGAAGCTGGGACTGAAAGAATGTGAGCAGGGGGCAGGGGAGAAACTGAAATTAGTTGCAGAAAAGATAGGGAACCATAAGGGAGTTCAGCTCCTAACCCCAGTGGTGAACGCTGGTGGATGATTCTGAAACTGGGTATGGTGTTTAGGCCAAGCTCACACACAAATAACCACCACTGTTCAGAAGACACTTACAAAGAGATTTTATATGTGAAAAAACATTTTCCAGATGTTCAGTTGAAAATATTCAACAGTTAAGTTACCAAAGGTTACCTGATCCCCAATGCTGGCCAGACTATGTGGAACTGTGGTTGCCAGACATGCTTCTGGAGGTGGTGTAAATGATTATAAACCTTAAGATGCAGTTTGGTGTAGGACAAATCACATCAACAAAAAGGACCGTGCCATTCTAGAGACCCACTTGTTGTAGCCCGGAGAAACACGATAAGGATATGAGGAAAAGGAGAATCAAACTTTATGATGAAAGATACTCATTTCAGGATAAACTAGGGAGCTGTCATGACTGGTAAGGAGACCTCATGAGCTCAGATCCCCACAAGCATTAAATAGTGAATACAAAATGACTTAGCAACAGCTTCGAGCCTACCGTATTTTGATAACTTTGTGAAATATGTCTGATATGATTGCAAAATGTATATGAGTGTTCAGTTCTCATAACAGGAACCTGAGCAGACTAAAAAGCCCTACTCCACGTTGTGCTCCGCCTGATGAAAGCATTTGTCACTTGCAGGAACCCAAAAGAAGAGATGTAAGAACAGCTGCACCAGCAACAGCTCCCCCTTTCAGACACCAGGGAGCCCACAAGATCTGCCCAGTGTTTTCTGAATCCTTAGGCACCTAATACAGATGATCAAAGGCCCACTGAATCTCTGCGCGTGGGTTTTTGATGGATGTGCTGACTCTTTCAGATCACTCTTCAGGAGAAGGTGGCTCGGGACAACTGGGTAAGAATGTTTTTCTCTCCTCCTCTTGTGCACGCTCTGCCCCAGCTGAACGTGGGTGTGTTTCTCTCCCACATCTCTGGGCTCCTGATCTGGATGGGGTGATGCCGGGGTGGAGCAGAGCAGGGAGGTTGCCCACTTGAAACACCAGTACAGGAGTTTGACATACTTCGGTGAAGGGCATTGTGAGGTTTCTAAGGAGAAGCAGTTTCTTGTCCAGGGGAGGCCTGGGTGTGGTAATTCTTAGTGAAATTGATTTATCTCCATCTTCCAAGACCGGAAGAAATCCAAAGACAGAGGCCACCAGAGGAATCGAGGAGGCAGAAACCAGTGCCAGGAGAATGTGACAAGGACATCCCTCCGTGGACAGGTAAGGAGCACAATGTGGAATGCAGCAGTTTAATTTCTGCTGCAAAATCCCCTCGATTGGCTTCTTGTTCCAGTGGGCAATCCCTGTGTCTCCTGGAAATAATCACAAGAGGATACTAGAGGAAACAGGTTGTCTCGCAGAGGTGACAGGACTCTGATTCCTCAGAAGCCCCCAGGTGGCAGGGCTCTTTGGGTCTGTCCCTTGTGAGTGGTGGAGCTCACGCCCAGCTGCTGACTGCCACCCCCGTGCAAGCAACCTCTCTGTTACACTTAACTTGAGAGTGGGTGTGAGAACAGACATGGGTCAGGGCCCCTTCCACCTTGACACAATGTTGAAGGCTGTGTTTTTCTTTGATTTGAGAAAAATAACATGAATAGAATTAGAGATGAGAGGCTGTATGTCCTGGTAAGATTTCTTGATTTGTCTTTGCTGATAAATATTCCATAGACAATCTGCTTTAAGAAAGCAGACATTTCTTTCCTCTTTATGGAGATCCCTTTTCCTTTTCCAAAAAATTTTTGTGTTGTCAACTACAGTTCCCCAATAGGGAAATGAATCCTTGTGTAATTTCAGTCCTCTACTGTTATTTTATTAGGTAGTGTGGTGCTAAATCTTTATAAGAAATTCCACGTAGAGACTAATATATTAGTAATGAGGAACGATGAATTCTTTGAGGTAATATCTGGTCATGAATACTTACATTTCCCCTCTCAGATACATAGAGCAGATAATATACAGTAAAACACCTGAATAACACACCCACAGCTTGTAGAAAGGACAGGTGCTGTTTGTGCTGATGGCTTACTGCCTGAGGCATGGGTAATTTTTAATCTGAT
>NW_027401460.1:0-4174 GCF_003265705.2 Callorhinus ursinus
ACACAGCACAACCACCACCTTCCCAACACAACAGAAAAACCCCAGCTTTGAATGAGATGCAACGTGGCCCTCCGGTTTCTTTTTTGTTTTGAATTTGTATAATTTTTGTCATCTTCTTCTCATGTTCCTGGAACTGTCATCTCTTTCTCCAGGTCATTAAGTAGTGTTCTCCTTAGAGAGCTCAAGGTTCTCTTGAAACACCCTTTCCAGAGCAGTCAAGAGCAAGGAACATCAGATGGAACCAGTGGAAACCCAAAATGATGGACTCCAACAGAGCACAGACTATTTCTGGGAAACCTAGGGAGGCCTGATTCTGTATCAGACTATGGATAGCATTGCTTCCTTTGCACCAGGATCTGGTAGCATCTCCACTTGCCTTGAACACTGCACGTTCATGGGTCCCATGCTCTTCCTTCAAGTTTCTTCTTCCCATGTGCCCACAAGCAACTGAGATTGTCGACCAACCCTCCCCACATACATGGCAATGGCCAACGCACAATTTCCCTTTCACGTGCCTCCTACCTAAGCTGTCTGATTTCACTCTCCTGCCTGGCTCCAAAATTCTGCTTCACAAGCTGCCTTGGAGCTGCCTGGGTGTCAATGGAAAATGGTTCCCCACGTGAGGAGGGCATCTAGACAACAAATTAGGTGGCTATCCTGTCCCATTTGGTGAGGGGAAGGTTGAAAACACCAGGACTCTTACAAAATCTTAATTCAAAAACTAACCTAAAAAATAAATAAAGAAATAAAGGGGAAAAAATAAAACACTCACATGAAAAATGACAAAAGTTCCAATAATTAAAAAATAAATAAACCAAGAAAAGAAAGATAGAAAACAATGTATTTCAATACAAGAGAACTTCATTAGGAGGCCCTTCTTCGGTCACCAAAGGTGACTCGAGTTCCACACCCACATTCCAGGATCTGACGCGGTTGTGGAGGGGCCTTCACTGGGTCCGGTCTTCCACAGAATCCCCAGAGTCTCAACAGTACGATTAGATGTCAGGGCTGTAATCCCAGAGAAAAGCTAGTGGGAGAGGAAAAGGCACATTGCATCCAGAGGAGAGGGGGTGGGGAACGTCCACCAGCCCAGGGCAAGCACTTCGCTCAAGTGGTCCTGATGTCCTCCTGAAGACCTCTTCCACCAAAGGTCTGAACCACGGAAGACATGGCTACCGCAGGAAGCTGCTGGAATGATTGAGATTTGGCCATCCAGGGTGGGCCATCCCAGGCATTGATAAGTCCCACGCTGCCACGTCCTGCCCAGTCGACCAGCCAGCATTCTGGGACCCAAAGGACACCATCTGCATGGCTCCCACCAGCACATCAAGGAGTAAGTTTCCTTCAGATGCCCTGCTCCGTGGTTGCATTCCCCAAAGCCCCTGATAACATCCCAGGGTTTGGGAAATTAAAAGGGACTACCCCAATTGCACGCACACGTGCTGGAGAGCTGTGATCTATGGAGGATTGGGGGAAGGGGATAGAGAGAGGCTTCCATACGGATTCCGACAGAATGAAAACTGAAGTGGGTGGCGAGGATTTCCACCAAGAGTCCCTCTTTTGAGAAGAGGAAAGCTAGATCTCAGGTGGCAGAGAACAGGTCAAGTTTCAGCACCTGAGTCAGTCGTCATTTATAAAAAGAGAAGTTTCACTTAATGGACCAACACTTAGGATTTGTTGTTGGAGTTTAATTTGATGTTTCTTAGGAGCAGTTGGGATCTCTTTGTTTCTCCTAAGGTGCTTTCGCCCCCTAACCCACACCCCGTGTCTCCACAATTCGTTGGCATGGCATCACATGGCTTGATACCCGTTGGTATTCCCTTGATCCTTCCTAACATCCATTCCCATAGGCAGATCATGGACTGCCTATGTGCTATTGAGCACACACTTCCTTGGATCCATGAGTGGCCAAGTCACAGGAATCGCCAGACTGAGAAGATGTCGACATGGCATAAAGTGAAGATTTGAGACCACACCACCAGTTTGCATTCATATGACAGCCTTCCTAATAAGGTTGCCATTTTCCCTGCAACAGGCCCACTCCCATGTGGATCCCGATGGAAGCAGCTTGTTTTGAAGCCGATGCAGCAAGTGGCTCTGCAAACATTTTTCCAGTAGAACCTGTACCCTGGCATCGCCACCAGAGAATGCCTGGACCAAGTGTTACACATTCCAGAATCCAGGAACCAGGTAAGATTGAGCTTCTTTTGTATTCTACCTGGGGGTCAAGGTTTGCTTACGATCCTGCTCAAGCCACTGCATGGCAATGTCCATGCTCAGCTGGGGAGCTCAGAAGCTTTGGCCCCTGTTTGTGCATTCCTTGGGAGCCCGTGACATTTGACATCATTCCAAATTATTCACTCGTGGAACACAGGTACCATTGGAGGGTAAGGCCTGGGACATTCCACCAGGTCAGCACATCTTGGCTGACTTTCCCTAGAGATCCTTTGTCCAGATTTATGGCATGGCCCACTCAAAACACTCTGAGACCTTACCTGTGAGGAGAAAAGAAAATATGGATCATGTCCACCAGTGTTGTCTGATAATAGAATCTTCTTTTTCCACTTATGTGTGGTTCCAGAACCAGCACATGAGACAGATAAGGCAGACCTGATTTGGGTCTGCAAACTCCCAAGGGGAAGGGCCATCTCATGGACAAGAACAGTCTACACCGTGGACTCAAGTTTACTCCCCAGCATATCAAACAGGTCTCTTCTTGAGCTTCTCCTTGACACAGGAACAGGTCTTCATGGGCTTGCCAAGTGTATGGCAAGAAGGTTTAGGATAGGAACCCATGCTATCTGGTTCCAGCTTCCTTTCTGTTCCCCCAGATTCAGAGAGCACCTCTCCGTCTATTACTCTTCATTCCCCTCAGATCCAGACCCTGTGCATCTCCTTGCTGACCAGAGAGCTCCATCTGAGCTCACTTTTTCAACAAGTAATTAATGGGAGATTACTGTGTGCCAATGGGGAACAAAAATGGGAGCTTCCAGAACACATTCCTTTTTTGTTTTATAGCGTCAGAGGTAAAATTTAGTGATGCATCAGATTCATGTAACACCCAAAGCTCATTCCCAGTGCCCTTCCTAATGCCCATCAGCTAATTATGCCATCTCCACACCCACCTCCACACAAGCAACCGTGTTTCATCCCTGTAGTTAAGAGCTTCTTATGGTTTAGCTCCCTCTCTGTTTACATCTTATTTTATTTTGTCTTCCCTTCCCCTATGTTCATCGGTTTTGTTTCTTAATTTCCAAATATGAGTGAAATCATATGGTATTTGTCTATCTGTGACTGACTAATTTCAAGTAGCATAATACCGACTAGTTTTACCCACATCATTGCAAATCGCAAGGTATTGATTTTCTTGGTGGCTGAGTATCATTCCATTGTGTATATGTAACAAATTTTCTTTATCCAGACATGAAAAATATCTGTATTTGCACCCTGCTGCTGATAATACTTTGCGGTAGCTTCCTCACGCAGACTCTCTCGTCTCCACTATATCCGCAGCTATATCAGAGCAGATTCAAGTCTCCACATTACCTCCCCACTTAACAGTGGTCCCTTTTCTACTCGTAGACTTGCAGCATTTATATTCTTAGATCTCTGATTGATCTCTTGGGAGTTCAGAATGATTTGATAAGTATGTAGTTGTATTTGAGGGATGAAACAAACTTAACTCTTCCCCTCAGTACTTTCTGATTGGATGCTGGATATGAAGACTGTGAACCTGGTGACAGGCTGGATTTTCTTGCCCCAATTCTATGAGAGCTGAATGTCCTTGTGTCAAGTATGTAATGATTTGTGACACAGCTTCATCCTTTCCAGGGTTATGTTTATTGTGGGAAGATGTATCAAACATATATCTACCATTTTCAACACTTACATATAACTTTTGATGGATGACTTGAGAATAGCATTTGCTCTAGTGCCATGTTGTCCAACGTACCCGTAAAGTGTGACCTTCCATAGGGTCTAATGGCCCATGTCTTCATTAATATCGGTGTCAGTGTTTCAGTGAATGGTGGGTCTTTGTGACACATTTAACTTAGTACTGGTTGAGTCTTTCAGCCTCACCATGAACTTCACTATAAATACATGCTAAATATGATTTTTTCTTCTTAAAGGAAACTTAACCTGTTTTCTTTAAAATATGGTTTCCAGGCAATGA
>NW_027401461.1:0-4174 GCF_003265705.2 Callorhinus ursinus
AAAATTAAAATATTAATGAAAAAGCAACAGAAGTCAAGATACATAGGACAATCAAACAAAATCATCAGCCTCATAAGTATGCTTCATGCAAGCCCAATATGACATAGGAAAAGTAAACATTAAGGATCCTACAATACAGATGCATTCAGGAAGGATTTGTACATTTGTAGAAACCATCTTGGAATCTTGAGGATTTCTGAACATTAGATTGAAAAAGATCTTCTTTGAACAGTAAGGCCATGAGAGGCCAAAACAGTTTACAAAGCTAAAGAGGAAAGGCCAAAAGAAAAGACTGGACCCCCATATTTGCTGACAAAATCAGAGACAATTCAAACAGAGACCACAAAATCTCCCAATCTGGAAAAAGACCCAAGAATGTCCCCAAATTAACAATTAGCAAATTAACACTGTATTCCAGATAAAGGGCCAGTAAAGTTAACAGGTAGAGAGAAAAGAGGAATCAGGGAGATTGGTTCAAGATGATGGATTATCATAGAAGACAGGAAAAATATATAATAATCAATCAATCAATTAATCCGCACCATCCCTAGCAGCTGTAATAATACCAAGCACACAATAAATGGCCAACAGGAATTAACTGAATGAACTATGCTAGAAGACAAGACTGCCATCAGTAGACTAATAATGTTAAGAAATCCCTAAATGATAGAAAGTAGATGGGATCAAATCTATAGAGAAATTATAGTCTTAAAAAAAAGGGGGAAATAAGAAAAGAGCAGTGATTCTAAGAGCTATAAGCTTCTAGTCAAAAAATCCAAAAATTATAGATAAATATAGAAAAGATCAGAACACAATAAAATATTTAAAATAATAGATAAGAGTAATATTCTTATATAAATTGCCTTAGAATTGAATAATACAGAGAAAAATAATTTAGATTCATTCTTTTTAATCACCTCACAGAATTAACTACATAGATTAAAATACTAGATCTTTGTAAAAACTCACAGAAAAGGGTAGCTAAAATAAAAGAGATGACATTATTCATTCTTGACTTTGAGGGATGATAACACTTAACAAACTAAACCAATATCAAATTACTAAGAAAGAGTATAAGTTTAAAGTGTACACAAGCTAGGATGAAATGAAACCAGGTTTTATTTAGGCCTGCTTATGTAACATTTATTGTCAGGCCTGAGTTTTCTCACACAATTAATTTAAAGGCAATTAAACAACACATGTCATAGTTAAATAGGACCAGGTCAAAAACATATATGGATTATGAATCTTGAATTATAGTAAATGAACTTTCTAAAACCAACTTTAATTATATATTTATATAAACCATTTTTAACTAAAATTTACTTAAAAGTATTACACATTAGGTTAAAATGACAAAATGATGCATAATGCTTTGAAACAACTTTTATGCTAATTTCTTGTCTTGGGATTTCCCAGCAGTTGTTAAATACTGAACCCCAGCTCCTAGGAGGTAAAGGCCTGTGCAGTAACTCTCTACCCAGAACGAAGGCTGACAGTACAGTCTTCCCCTATCAGTGGGCAAAGGGTGTGAGTGTGTGTGTATGTGTCTGTGTCTGTGTTAAACAAGGAGGCCCTTTTGCTGGAGGTTTTCAGAGGGGCCTCAGTTCCATCTCCTCGCCTCTATGCGCCTAGGATCCTCTGTCACCATATAACCACCTCGCTGTCCTGACCAACGCAGCCAGGGCATCACCTACTCACTATTCATGGTTTTGGTGCCTTTTCAGTTTTGTCTTTGGAGATCTTCTTGCTTTCCTGGAACTTATCTATGCATTTAATCATACAGGGATTTGGTTATACAATTAAATTTTTGACTTGGTTCTATTTAACAATGATAGATGCTATTTAACTTCCTTTAAACTATGTAAGAAAACTCATGAGTTGGGGCGCCTGGGTGGCTCAGTCGTTAAGCATCTGCCTTCGGCTCACGTCATGATCGCAGGGTTCTGGGATTGAGCCCCGCATCGGGCTCCCTGCTCAGCGGAAAGCCTGCTTCTCCCTCTCCCACTCCCCCTGTTTGTGTTCCTCTCTCACTGTGTCTCTCTGTCAAACAAATAAGTAAAATCTTAAAAAAAAAATTCATGAGTTGGCATCAAACATCATATAAGCAGACCTAAACAAAGCCTTATGTATAAAATATATAGACTAAATTTTCTCTATGTATTACATCTTACAGTATTTTTTTAAACTCTAACGTCTCAAACTTTTAAAAAACTATTTTTTATAACCTTCATATTTTATTTCTACATATTGAAGTAAGAGAAGATTTCAAGCAGTTATTTGCAAATGTTCCTCAATAAATAACACTCCAGGCCCAAGTTGTCTATTTTTAATACATAAAAAGCCAAATTAGATAAAATTATTATTCAATTTTCTCTGGTTAGCATTAATTTTGAAGCTCCAGGGCCATCTTAATGTGCAGTACAGAATTTTTAATGAGGCAAATACCTTCACCACAACCCGGTGAGGATTTACTGGGTGGGTCTGCAGAATCATGATTTGTCTCATTATTAGTTGTATGTTCTCTATCCACATTGCTCTTAAACCTCAGTGCCCCTTAGATTCATGGTATTTAAACAATCATTCATTGTAGCACTAAATGACTAAGAATTTTTAAAAAAGAAAACACACAATGCTCAAAACCACTCCTGTGGCTTGTGGGGTTCACCTGAGTGATCAATCAGTGGAGTACTGCAACCATGAGCATGCTCCCTGAATCTCCACTAAAACCTGGCAATCTCACCAAATACACATTCACAAGCTCTCAAGATATTTTCTTTTAAGGAAAAAATATACATTTATTGATTTTTTAAAAATAGAAATAGTATGAGATCTCTTTTTAGAATTGCACTGCAGTAACCCTTCTCTAATCTTTAGAAGGTTTGAGAATTATTTGATTAGTAAATACTAACACAGGGAAAACACACTCTTCAGAGTCTATTACGAGCTTTGCCATGGACCATGTCCTGGAAGTTTCCCAAGAAACCTGGGCTTCAAGACATTATCGATAAGAAATGTGCAATATAACTTGCCTTGGTTACTTCTCAGATATTTAACAAACCAAATGAAATATATGAAAGCAGTTTAAAAACAATAAAATACAGCGCAAGCATGAACCTTCAATAATACCTGGCTGCAGGGAAAAAAGAGGCTAGTGCCTATTCTATGTGAGAATCAGATTTGGCATAGAAGACATGAGGTTAACAATATTAACACTATTTTCAAAGTTTAACTTTTCATCAATTTCTATCACAAGTAAACACTAGCACCTGTCTTCCTGCCTCTCAGGCACTCCAACCCAGGAGGCATGCTAGTCCTCCACTGACAGGCCAGGCAGAGAAGGAAACTGGGAATGGAGCACTATGGACAGAGGAAAGCTCCACTGCTGAACACGTGGCCCTTGAAAGGCATGGACAGGAGAAGGAAGACCTCACACCCTGGCAGGTGGTCAACATCCTGCCAGGCAGGCTACAGTCAGGCTGAGCTCTAGCACAACAAGAGAGCTAGAACTACCAGTCTCACCCAACAGGCAAACACGGTGGTGACTGTGGGGCTCATTCCTAACAGCCAGCTAAAGAACCAGGATGGGGTGGGGGAGATACGGTTTTGTAAACCAAGCCAAGGATGGTAAAGATCCTGTAAAGACTCACTTCATTAGTGAAGAGCCTCATTATAATTTAACCTGGAGGTTCTGGACTAAAAGCCTAAGCTGTACTAAAACAATGCAAACTCTCATGTCTTCATTTGTGTTGAGGTTCTAAAATGATTCTAAAAATAACACACCCTGAAAGATAACCATGCAGGAACCCATAACCAGCCCCCTCCAGAAAGGGGAGCATTGATGCATTTTTAGATCCTTCCTCTGACAAACCAATGGAACCTAAGACCTACTCAGCTTTTATGCTTTATTTTTCCTGTACAAAAGCTTTGTCTGCAGTAGGCTAAGTATAGATATTTGGGAATACCATGGTAAATAAGAGAAAAAGACACACCTACAAACAATCACAATAGAATTACAATCCCTAACTGCAGGGGGAGGAAGCAGGTCACCACAAAGGAGGCCCACCAGAAAGACTTAAGGAGCACCAGGAGGTAGCACTAAAAGACAGATTCCACTGGGAAGTGAGTAGAGGGCTTCCTGGCAGAACAGCACATGAAGACAGGAGGCCATGAA
>NW_027401462.1:0-4174 GCF_003265705.2 Callorhinus ursinus
AATGAATCATGGTTAAAAAAAAAAAAAAAAAAGCCATGAATCTATGTGCAGTATTCCCCTAGCGCTGGAGTTCTCCCGTTCTCCTTGATCGATCAACTTGGTCTTGGCTTGCTGGCTGTTTGTGCTGATCTTCTGGGGGAGGGGCCTGTTGCTGTGGTTTCCAAATGTCTTTGCCGGAGGCGGAATTGCCCCGCCCTTGTCGGTCCGGGCTAAGGAAGCTGCTCCGGTTTGCTCTCAGGAGCTTTTGTTCCCTGCAAGCTCTCCGTACAGCCTTGGAGGACCAGGGCAGAAATGGTGGCCTCCCAATCTCTACCCGGAGGAGCCGAGAACTCGGGGCCCCGCTCCTCAGTGTGCCCCCAGAGAAAAGCAGTCACTTCCGTGTCCCCGGTCTCCGGCCGCGCCCCGTGCTCACCCGGCCTGTGACCGAGCGTTGCTATCTCTGGTACCGGACCCCGCGCAGAGTCTCCAAACCCAGCAGATCCCTGCAGTGCGTTCCCGCACCGCTCCTCCCCGGGAAGGAAGGGGAGTCTCCCCGGATCTGCCGCCTGCTGGGTCCCTGCTGGAGGAGCCGTGCCCCGACTGGGCCGCGGGTCACAGTCTATGGCAACCCCGAGCTGAGAGCCCGCGACTCTGCTCCGTCTCTGCAGCCGGCTTCCCCGCTCTGATACCTGGGAGCTCTGGCGCACTCAGGCACCCCCTGTCTCTCTGTGACCCCGAGGGTCCTGAGACCACACTGTCCCGGGAGGATTCCACCCCCCGCTTAGCCACTGCAGCGACGTCCCTCCACGGAGCCAACTTCTAAAAGGTCCGATTTTGTGCTCCGTGGCTCTAGCACTTGCCAGAAGCGGCCGGCGGAGGCCCCTCCCCCGCCGTCTATCCTCCCAAATATCGCCTCGGATTCACTTCTCCGCACGTCCTACCTTCCAGAAAGTGGTCACTTTTCTGTTCAGAGAGTTGTTGCTACTCTCTTCTTCGGTCTCCTGTTGAGTTCGTAGGTGTTCAGAATGGTTTGATCCCTATTCAGCTGAATTCCTGAGACCAGACGAAATCTAGGTCTCCTACTCCTCCGCCATCTTGCTTCAATCACAATGGCAATTGTAGGGAACATTTCAATTAGACAAGATTGTTCATTTAAGAAGTGCACTTGAAAGTGAGGTGTTAAAAGTTCAGAAATAGCTGAAGTAAAACCAATGAATGACCAAAGTAGTAATTAATAAAAGATTATGGTGCGCACACCAAAAAGACTGTTCTCAAACTCGGAGCACTCAAACCTAAACATGGAATGAGGCTCAGGGGTGTATTGTTATAAAACAAATTATATAGTGGAAGGCATTCATTGTTTATTTTTTCACAATGATTGCTATAATATTAGAGATTTATTTTTTAAAAAAGATTTATTTGAGAGAGAGAGAGCATGAGAGTGGATGCACAAGTGGGAGGAGGGGCAGAGGGAAAGGGGTGCAGAGAATCTCAAGCAGACTTCCTGCTGAGCCCAGAGCCCAAAGCCAGGACACTGAGATCATGACCTGAGCTGAAACCAAGAGTCGGCTGCTTAACTGACTAAGCCACCCAGGGGCCCCTGATGTTAGAAATTTTTTAAATTATAGGGAACTGGTTAGTGGTTACATCACAACAATTTTGGAAAACAGTTTAAGTTTTGTTTTTGATTTCCAGAGGCATGAGCAAGAAATGACCCAGGTCAAGTTAGTCTTGCAAAATAAGCTAAATTAAGCTTTGCCTTTATGGCTAAACTGGTTTTGTCTGCTTAGGGAATTTTCGAGGCATTTGTTTTTTATTTTATTTTATTTTTTAAAAGATTTTATTTATTTATTTGACAGAGAGAGACACAGCGAGAGAGGGAACACAAGCAGAGAGAGTAGAAGTAGAAGAGGGAGAAGCAGGCTTCCCGCAGAGCAGGGAACCTGATGAGGGGCTCAATCCCAGGACCCTGGGATCACGACCTGAGATGAAGGCAGACACTTAACGACTGAGCCACCCAGGCACCCCTGTTTTTGATTTTAATAATTCCCCCTTTTTGGTCATTCTCTCAGCATGCTGAGAGTATGACCAACTAGTATGGCATTATTCTTGGTTACCACCATTGATGTAGTTGGGCCAAAGAATCACATAATTGCTGTTTCCACTGTCCAGTCATCAGGCTGGAGGGGTCATGTAGTCACCATCTTCATCATTTATGTAATTATTGTTGATTTCATCCAGTTGTGTAATTCTAATGGCTACCAATAGGTGTGTGAGTGGCTGCTGATAGGTATTTAGAACCCTCAAGAGTATACTAACCTGGAAAGGCTAATATGACTATAAGGAGAACAATAGCCAAGGATTGAGAAATTCCCCAGAGCAGAAATTCCCAGGAGCCAAGATTTAACCAATTAAATAACTCAAGTGAGTTGTAATCAGATTCAGTTTTAGCTAAGTCAATCTACGTATTTTTTGGATCACGTGTAGTTGGGTTCCAGTTTCTATCTGACTTTCTTATATAGGCACAAGATGATGTGTTAGCAAATTCATATCCTCATGATTACTTAGGAAAGGAAGAATATCCGGATGTTTCTTTTCAGGAGGTGGTATTGCCGGTGAGCTTCCACCTAAATTAGACATCTATATGATATGAGCAATCAGGCAATTTAATGAGAGACATTTCTATGAAAACAAAAACAAAAGTTAATAATTGGAGCAAATTATAAATTCAGGTTCTGAGTCTGGAGAGCAGCCAGCTGAGAAGATTTCTAGATGTCAGTTTTGAAGCATCTTCAGGTAGAGTGAGGGCAAGTACTGGCATTCTGACAGATTTTCCTTGTTTGCAGTTTTAATGTCTCTGGTGAATTTTCTGAGTGGCTCCATTGAACAGGCATGAAGATTGTCCACACATGAGCTGTAGTGATTTCTCTGAAAGTTATATCAAGTTGTCCAGCTTTATCTTTCATGGCCTTGGAAAAGGGGAAGTTTTAGTTGTACCGTGATTCTAAGCCAAAAGAATGGGAAAAAGTTAGAAATGTTAGTTTGGAAAGTTCTAGCCAAATATTATAGGAAACTAGAAGAATTCAGGATCCAGTCCAGTATGCAGGTAGAAAACAATATCTCAAAGACAATTAACAGCACTAGAATCTGATATCCACAAAGATGTCTTACCGAAACATTATTTTTCTTTCTGTAATCACTCCTATTTATATCAAAGATAACAACAATAAGAGTAATTTGTTTGCAGATTAGATCTAATTTCAATAAACTTGGCCTGATTATTTACATAAGTGCATCAAGAATAGCGATTGACCATATAAACTCTTTTAAATCTGCTTTGCTGGATTGTAATTTAAGAAATCTCAGATTGGACTTTTAAAAACCTCTCGAGGCTAGGAAACCAAACCAAGGACTTGTCGAATTCTATCCTGTTACCCGGAGAACAGATTCTTATTAAACTTAGGCAAATACACACATTGTCAAGAATAATTATAAGAGTTTCCAAACTCTGGAGAGATCAGGTAGGGAAAAAATGATAAAAATATTTCAACCCTTGTTGTAAAGCTATCTGTAACTTACAGAAATTTGGTAAAGTATAGCTTCAAAGAAAGGAGGAAAAGGGATCTTTTAAATCTGGAAAACAAATATTAAAGAACAAGCAATATTTTATTATTTTTTATTTTTATTTTTTAAATTTTTTATTGTTATGTTAATCACCATACATCACATCATTAGTTTTTGATATAGTGTTCCATGATTCATTGTTTGTGCATAACACCCAGTGCTCCACACAGAATGTGCCCTCTTTAATACCCATCACCAGGATAACCCATCCCCCCAAACTCCTCCCCTCTAGAACCCTCAGTTTGTTTTTCAGAGTCCATCATCTCTCATGGTTTGTCCCCCCTCCGACTTACTCCCCTTCATTCTTCCCCTCCTGCTATCTTCCTCTTTTTCTTTTTTCCTAACATATGTTGCATTATTTGTTTCAGAAGTACAGATCTGTGATTCAACAGTCTTGCACAATTCACAGCACTCACCATAGCACATACCCTCCCCAATGTCTGTCACCCAGCCACCCCATCCCTCCCACCCCCCACCACTCCAGCAACCCTCAGTTTGTTTCCTGAGGTTAAGAATTCCTCATATCAGTGAGGGCATATGATACATGTCTTTCTCTGATTGACTTATTTCA
>NW_027401463.1:0-4174 GCF_003265705.2 Callorhinus ursinus
TGAATTTCTCTTTTTCCCTTTTTCAACCAACATCTTATCAATCCCTTTTTTAAAAAAAAAAAAAACATTTTTTATTTTTCATTTTTACAGTCATATTCTATCCCTTCATATTAGATACCCTTATTTTTGGCATATATATATATGTATTTGGCATATACATATATATATATAAGTTATTCTCTCTTTAAAATTTTGAGATACTGTTTCTTCTAACAGAACAAAATATACCCTAAATCACTAGTGTATGGCTTTGTTCTAGTCTCCTGCCTGATCACATTCCCTCTCTTTTTTTTTAACTCTTCTTTCTTTTTTCAAACAACTTCTTATCAATTCCTTTAATAAAATCTTTTATAATTTTAATCTTTACAGTCATCTTCAATCCCTTCATTGTATCAACCCTTATTTTGTACATATATAAGTCTTTCTTTCTTTAAAATTTTAGGAGACACATTCTTCCAACAGACCAAAATACACCGAAAATCTAGTGTGTGGCACTGTTCTAGGCACTAGCCTGATCATATTTGATTATATTCTGTTTTTTTTGTGTGTGTTTTGTTTTGTTTTTGTTTGTTTTTATCTTTTTCTTTTTTTTCTCTTTCTTTTTTCTTTCTTTCCCTTTCTTTTCCCATGGTCTCAGGTCTTTTCTGATTTCTTTAGAGTATATTTGCTGTGGACAGTGTTAAACTGTTAGCATTTTGTTCTCTCATTCATCTATTCTCCTCTGGACAAAATGACAAGATGAAAAAAATCACCTCAGCAAAAAGAACAAGAGGTAGTACCATCTGCCAAGGACCTACTCAATACGGACATTAGTACGATGTCAGACCTAGAGTTTGGAATCATGATTTTAAAGATACTAGCTGGGCTTGAAAAAAGCATGGAAGTTATTAGAGAAACCATTCCTGGAGAAATAAAAGAATTAAAATCTAACCAAATCAAAATCAAAAAGGCTATTAATGAGGTGCAATCAAAAATGGGGGCACTAACTGCTAGGATACATGAGGCAGAAGAGAGAATCAGGGATATAGAAGACGAAATGATGGAAAATAAAGAGGCTGAGAAAAAGAGAGATAAACAACTACTGGATCACGAGGGCAGAATTCGAGAGATAAGCGATACGAAAAGACGAAACAACATTAGAATAATTGGGATCCCAGAAGAAGAAGAAAGAGAGAGAGGGGCAGAAGGTATATTGGAGCAAATTATAGCAGAGAACTTCCCTAATGTGGGGAAGGATATAGGCATCAAAATCCAGGAGGCACAGAGAAACCCTCTCAAAATCAATAAAAATAAGTCAACACCCCGACATCTAATAGTAAAACAAACAAGTCTCAGAGACAAAGAGAAAATCTTGAAAGCAGCTCGGGAGAAGAAATATGTAACCTATAAGGGTAGAAACATTAGATTGGCAAGAGACCTATCCACAGAGACCTGGCAGGCCAGAAAGGACTGGCATGATATCTTCAGAGCACTAAATGAGAAATATAAGCAGCCAAGAATACTATATCCAGCTAGGCTGTCATTGAAAATTGAAGGAGAGATAAAAATCTTCCAGGACAAACGAAAACTAAAGGAATTTGCAAACACGAAACCAGCCCTACAAGAAATATTGAAAGTGGTCCTCTAAGCAAAGAGAAAGCCTAAAAGCAGCATAGACTAGAAAGGAATACAGACAATATACAGTAACAGTCACCTTACAGGCAATACAATGGCACTAAATTCCTATATTTCAATAGTTACCCTGAATGTAAATGGGCTAAATGACCCAATCAAAAGACACAGGTTATCAGATTGGATGAAAAAACAAGACCCATCAATATGCTATCGGCAAGAGTCTCATTTTAGACCCAAATACACCCCCAGATTAAAAGTCAGGGGATGGAAAACCATTTACCATGCTAATGGACATCAAAAGAAAGCTGGGGTGGCAATCCTTATATTAGACAAATTAGATTTTAAAACAAAGACTGTAATAAGAGATGAGGAAGGACACTATATCCTACTTAAAGGCTCTATCCAACAAGAAGAACTAACAATTGTAAATATCTATGCCCCTAACATGGGAGCAGCCAATTATATAAGGCAAATGATATCAAAAGCAAAGAAACACATTGACAACAATATAATAATAATGGGGGACTTTAACACCCCCGTGACTGAAATGGACAGATCATCTAAGCAAAAGATCAACAAGGAAATAAAGACTTTAAATGACACACTGGACCAAATGGATTTCACAGACATATTCAGAACATTCCATCCCAAAGCAACGGAATACACATTCTTCTCTAGTGCCCATGGAACATTCTCCAGAATTGATCACATCCTAGGTCACAAATCAGGTCTCAACCGGTACCAAAAGATTGGGATTATTCCCTACATATTTTCAGACCATAGTCCTTTAAAACTAGAACTCAATCACAAGAGGAAATTCGGAAAGAACTCAAATACATGGAGGCTAAAGAGCATCCTACTAAAGAATGAATGTGTCAACCAGGAAATTAAAGAAGAATTAAAAAAATTCATGGAAACCAATGAAAATGAAAACAAAAATGTTCAAAATCTTTGGGATACAGAAAAGCAGTCCTGAGAGGAAAGTATATAGCAATACAAGACTTTCTCAAGAAACAAGAAAGGTCTCAAATAAACAACCTAACCCTACACCTAAAGGAGCTAGAAAAAAACAGCAAATAAAGCCTAAGCCCAGCAGGAGAAGAGAAATAATAACGATCAGAGCAGAAAACAATGAAATAGAAACGAAAAAAACAGTAGAACAGATCAGTGAAACGAGGAGCTGGTTCTTTGAAAGAATTAACACAATTGATAAACCCCTGGCCAGAATTATCAAAAAGAAAAGAGAAATGATCCAAATCAACAAAATCATGAATGAAAGAGGAGAGATCACAACGAATACCAAAGACATACAAACAATTATAAGAACATATTATGAGCAACCCTATGCCAGCAAATTAGATAACATGGAAGTAATGGATGCATTCCTAGAGATGTATCAACGACCAAAATTGAACCAAGAAGAAATAGAAAACTTACCCGACCTATAACCACTGAGGAAATTGAAGCAGTCATCAAAAATCTCCCAAGAAACAAAAGCCCAGGGCCAGATGGCTTCCCAGGGGAATTCTATCAGACATTTAAAGAAGAAGTAATACCTATTCTCCTGAAACTTTCCAAAAAATAGAAATGGAAGGAAAACTTCCAAACTTTTTATGAGGCCACCATTACCTTGATCCCAAAACCAGACAAAGACCCCATCAAAAAGGAGAATTACAGACCAATATCCTTGATGAACATGGATGCAGAAATTCTCACCAAAATACTAGCCAATAGGATCCAACAGTACATTAAAAGGATTATTCACCATGACCAAGTGGGATTTATCCCTGGGATGCAAGGTTGGTTCAACATCCACACATCAATCAACGTGATACAATATATTAACAAAAGAAAGAACAAGAATCATATGATCCTCTCAATAGATGCAGAAAAAGCATTTGACAAAGTACAGCATCCTTTCTTGATCAAAACTCCTCAGAGTATAGGGATAGCGGGTACACACCTCAATATCATAAAAGCCATCTATGAAAAACCTACAGCGAATATCATCCTCAATGGGGAAAAGCTGAGAGCTTTCCCCCTAAGGTCAGGAACGCAGCAGGGATGTCCACTCTCACCACTGCTATTCAACATAGTATTAGAAGTCCTAGCCACAGCAATCAGACAACAAAAAGAAATCAAAGGCATCCAAATCAGCAAAGAGGAAGTCAAACTCTCACTCTTGCAGATGATATGATACTTTATGTGGAAAACCCAAAAGGCTCCACCCCAAAACTGCTAGAACTCATACAGGAATTCAGTAAAGTTGCAGGATATAAAATCAATGCACAGAAATCAGTGGCATTCCTATACACCAACAAGATAGAAGAGAGACAAATTAAGGAGTCAATCCCATTTACAATTGCACCCAAAATGATAAGATACCTAGGAATAAATCTAACCAAAGAGGCAAAGGATCTGTACTCAGAAAACTATAAAATACTCATGAAAGAAATTGAGGAAGACTCAAAGAAATGGAAGAACGTTCCATGCTCATGGATTGCAAGAACAAATATTGTGAAGATGTCAATGCTACCTAGAGCAATCTACACATTCAATG
>NW_027401464.1:0-4173 GCF_003265705.2 Callorhinus ursinus
ACTGAGAGGAGAACCCTACATGCTATGCCCCTAGGCCCTCACCTGAAAACTAGATTGGCTCTTGAGTGCTTTGTTCTCGGAGGTCTCGCCCCAGAGCCCCAAAGACAAGGGACACCTGAGCAATACCAGAGGAATGAGCTTCCCACCCAGTGAGAAACCCCACTGTTTGGAACTCCGGAAAGATTCACAGGAGGAGAATGCTGCATGCCCATCCCAGCGCACCCACCCTTTCAGTGGTCCCCTGGCCGAAAAGAAGAGCCAGACACTCACGCTGACCCACGCCTTCAAACCTCACCCCCGGGGAACTTCGACGCAGTGCTAGGAGGTCAGGTCTCCCGTGCCCCTATGTCCTATCCCTCACCCTCGGGTGGCTTCTGAGGGGTCAGTCCCCAGAGTCTGGCTACAAAGCCCCACAGATTCGGGACACCCGAGCAATATTGAGCGACTCAGGCTGCCACCCAGAAGGAAAATGCGCCATTTGGTACTCGGGAAAGCATTCAGAGCAGGAGAACTCTGAATGCCCATCCCAAGGAATGCAAAAATTTTCTGCCCTCTAGCGGCAAACCCTGAGCCTGACACTCAACCTACCCACGCCCTCAAGACAAACTCCAAGGGAAGCAGGCCATAGTGCTGGCATGATGGGCCTGCCGTGCCCCAAGGCCTTAACCCTATCCCTCTCTGGCTTCTGAGGGCTCTGGCCCCAGAGGCCTGGCTCTAAAAACACAGGGATTGGGGGCACCTGAGCAATACCAGAGGATTCAGCCTGTCTCGAGAAGGAAATCACAACATTGGGAAATCGGGGCAAACTTTATGAGTAGAAATCTGCATGCACATCCCAGCGAAATGCCACATTCAACGGCCACCTGCCCACAAACCCTGAGACTGACATTCACCCTGACCCACGACCCCCACTCAGATCCCCCGCCACCCAAAGCTTGCCCCAGCGTGGCCATATCAGTGCTCCAATGACCCTAGGCCCTAGGTCTATTCCTAGGTTGGCTTCTAAGTTTCTGGATCCAGAAACCTGGCTCCAAAGCCCCAGGGATGGCAATAAATGAGCAACACCAGAGGACTCACCTTGCCAAAAACAATTCAAACACACTACTTGCAACTCTGGAGAGGTTTCAGAATAGGACAACTCTGAATGCCCATCCCAACCAACGCACAAATTTGGCGCCCTCTGGCGGCCAACTCTGAGCCTGACACAACCTGCCCCATGCCCTCAAGACAAAGCCCCCAGAGCAGGTTACAGAGCTTACACATCAGCCCTGCCGTGCCCCTAGGCCCTAACCGTCACCCTAGAGGCCTCTGAGTGTCTGTCCCCAGGGGCTTGACTCCAAAGCCCTAGGGATTTGGGACACCTGACCATTACCAGAGGACTCAGCCTGCCACTAAAACAGAAAACGTGCCATTGGGAACTCCAGTAAGCCTTCAGAACAGGAGATCTGTGCTGGTCCATCCCAACGGAACCCAAGTTCAACGTGCCCACGCCACAATCCCTGAGCCTGACACTCCCCCCGACCCACAGCCTCAACTCAGACCCCGGGAAGCTCATCACAGCGCCGGCACATCAGGCCTGTCGTACCCCTCAGCCCTAAGCCTCACCCTACGTTGGCTTCTGAGCGGTCACTCTCCAGGGCCTGGGTCCAAAGCACAAAGGATTCGGGACACCCGAGCAGTATCAAGGGACTCAGGCTGTCACCCGGACGGAAACCGCACCACTGGCAACTCCGGAAAGCATTCAGAGCAGGAGAACTCTGAATGCCCATTCCAGCAAACCTACACTTTCTTCGCCCCCTGGTGGCAAACCCTGAGCCTGACACTCAACCTGACCCACACCCTCAAGACAAACCCCTGGTCAGCAGGCCACAGTGCTTACACATCGGGTCTTCAGGGCCCCTAGGCCCTAACCCTAGTCCCTCGCTGGCTTCTGAGGACTCTGGCCCCAGAGGCCTGGCTCTAAAGCCACGGGGATAGGGGGCAACTTAGCAATACCAGAGGATTCACCCTCTCTCCCAGAAGGAAACTGCCCCATTGGGAACCTGCGGCAAAGTTTTCCCAGTAGAACTCTGCGTGCCCATCCGAGCGAAATGCCACTTTCAATGGCCCCCTGCCTGCAAACCCTGACCTGACTCTCACTCTCACCCCCGCCCCAACTCAGATCCCCTGCCCCCCAAAGCTTGCCCCAGTGTGGGCAGATCAGGGCTGAAATGACCCTAGGCCATAAGCCTATCCCTAGATTAGCTTCTGAGCTTCTGACCCAAGAGCTTGGCTTCAAAGCCCCAGGGATAGCAATAGCTAGAGCAACACTACAGGCTCAGGGTTGCCAAAAAGAATTCAAAAACACGACTTGGAACTCCGGAGAGCGTTCAGAACACTAGAACTCTGAATGCCCATCCCAGTCAACGCACAAATTTGGCGCCCTCTGGCGGCCAACCCTGAGCCTGACACTCAACCTGACCCATGGCCTCAACTCAGACCCAGGGGTGCTCCTGTCATGCCCCTAAGCCGTAAGCTTAACCCTAGGTTGGCTTCAGAGCACTCTGTCCCTAGAACCTTGCTCCAAAGCCCCAGGGATCTGGGACACCTACCAGTGCCAGAGGTCTCAGCCTGCCACTAAAAAGGAAAATGTGCCATTGGGAACTCCAATAAGCATTCCGAGAGAACTGTGCCCATCAATCCCAACGAACCCCAAGTTCAATATGCCCAGACTGCAATCTTTGAGCCTGACATTCCGCCCTGACCCATGGCTTCAACTCTGACCCAAGGAGTCTCATCACAGCGCCGGCACATCAGCCTTCTCATGCCCCTAAGCCCTAAGACTAACCCTAGCTTGGCTTCTGAGTACTCTGTCCCTAGAGCCTGGCTCCAAAGCCCCAGGGCTTTGGGACACCTGACCAGTACCAGAAGATTCTGCCTGACACTAAAAAGGAAAACGTGCCATTGGGAACTCCGTTAAGCATTCAGAGCAGGAGAACTGTGCTGGTCCATCCCAACGAACCCCAAGTACAATGTGCTCAGTCTGCAATCCCTGAGCCTGGTGCTTCCCCAACACACGGCCTCAACTCACACCTCGGGAAGCTCATCGCAGCGCTGGCACATCAGGCGTGTCTTGGCCCTATGCCCAAAGACTAACCCTAGGTTGGGTTCTGAGTGGTCTGTCCCCAGACCCTGGCTCCAAAGCCCCAAGGATTCGGGACACCCGAGCAATATCAAGGGACTCAGGCTGCCACCCAGAAGGAAACCCCACCACTGGGACTCTGGAAAGCATTCAGAGCAGAACTCTGATGCCCACCCCAGCAAAACTACACTTTCTGTGCAACCTTGCAGCAAACGCTGAGCCTGACACTCAACCTGACCCCCACCCTCAAGACATACAGCCCATCCCAAGCTCGCCACAGTTCCCGCACACCAGGAGTGCCGTGCACCTGGGCCATAACCCTAACCCTCACTTGGCTTCAGAGAGCTCTCTCCCTAGGTCCCTGGCTCCATGCCCCAGGGATTTGGGCCACCTGAGAAATACCAGAGGACTCAGCCTGACACCGCAAAGCAAAATGCGCCATTTGGCACTTCCGAAAGCACTGGGAGGAGAACCCTGCATGCCGTGCCCCTAGGCCCTAACCACAAGCCTAGATTGGCTCCTGAGTGCTTTGTTCCCAGTAGTCTCGCTCCAGAGCCCCAAAGGCAAGGGACACCTGAGCAATACCAGAAGACTGAGCTTGCCACCCAGTGAGAAACCCCACTGTTTGGAACTCCGGAAAGGATTCACAGCAGGAGAACGCTGCATGCCCATCCCAGTGCACCCACCCTTTCATCGGTGCCCCGGCCGCAAAGAAGTGCAAGACAATCACGCTGACCCACGCCTTCAACCCTCAACCCCGGGAACCTCAACGCAGTGCTGGGAGGTCAGGTCTCCCGTGCCTCTATGTCCTAACCCTCACCCTCGGTTGGCTTGTGAGGGGTCAGTCCCCAGACCCTGCCTCCAAAGCCCCACACATTCGGGACACCGGAGCAATATCAAGCTACCCAGGTTGCCACCCAAAATGAAAAAGCGGCATTTGGAACTCCGGAAAGCATTCAGAGCAGGAGAACTCTGAATGCCCATCCTAAGGAATGCATAAATTTTGCAGCCTATGGCGACAAACACCGAGCCTGACACTCAACCTGACCCAG
>NW_027401465.1:0-2265 GCF_003265705.2 Callorhinus ursinus
TAAGAATTCCTCATATCAGTGAGGTCATATGATACATGTCTTTCTATCAATGACTTATTTCACTCAGCATAACAACTTCCAGTTCCATCCTTGTCGTTGCAAATGGCAAGATCTCATTCCTTTTTATGGCTGCATAATATTCCATTGTGTATATATACCACATCTTCGTTTTCCATTCATCTGTTGATAGACATCATGGCTCTTTCCACAGTTTGGCTATTGTGGACATTGCTGCTATAAACATTGGGGTGAATGTAACCCATCGGATCCGTACATTTGTATCTTTGTGGTAAATACCCAGTAGTGCAATTGCTGGATCGTATGGTAGCTCTATTTTCAACTGTTTGAGGAACCTCCATACTGTTTTCCAGAGGGGTTGCACCAGTTTGCATTCCCACCAACAGTGTAGGAGTTTTCCCCTTTCTCCGCATCCCCGCCAACATCTGTCGTTTCCTGACTTGTTAATTGTAGCCATTCTGACGGGTGTGAGGTGGTATCTCATTGAGGTTTTGTTATGGATTTCCCCGATGCCGAGTGATGTTGAACACTTTTTCATGTGTCTGTTGGCCATTTGGATGTCTTCTTTGGAAAAATCTGTTCATGTCTTCTGCCCATTTCTTGATTGGATTATTTGTTCTTTGGGTGTTGAGTTTGATAAGTTCTTTACAGATTTTGGATACTAGCCCTTTATCTGATATGTCATTTGCAAATACTTTCTCCCATTTTGTTGGTTGTCTTTTGGTTTCGTGGACTGTTACTTTTGTTGTGCAAAAGCTTTTTATCTTGATGAAATCCCAATAGTACAATTTTGTCCTTGCTTGCCTTGCCTTTTCGTTGTTTCTAGGAAGAAGTTGCTGTGGCTGAGGTCGAAGAGGTTGCTACCTGTGTTCTCCTTTAGGATTCTGATGCACTCCTGTCTCACGTTTAGGTCTTTCAACTATTTGGTGTCTATTTTTGTGTGTGGTGTAAGAAAATGGTGCAATTTCATTTTTCTGCATGTGGCTGTCCAATTTTCCCAAGATCATTTGTTGAAGAGACTTTTTTCCACTGGACATTCTTTCCTGCTTTGTCAAAGATGAGTTGACCATAGAGTTGAGGGTCCATTTCTGGGCTCTCAATTCTGTTCCATTAATCTATGTGTCTGTTTTTGTGCCAGGACCACACTGTCTTGATGATGACAGCTTTGTAATAGAGCTGGACGTCTGGAATTGTGATGCCGCCAGCTTTGCTTTTCTTTTTCAAGATTCCTCTGGCTATTCGGGTGTCTTCTGGTTCCATATAAATTTTAGGATTATTTGTTCCACTTCTTTGAAAAAAGTGGACGGTATTTTGATGGGGATTGCATTGAATGTGTAGATTGCTCTAGGTAGCATTGACATCTTCACAATGTTTGTTCTCCCAATCCATGAGCATGGAACGTTTTTCCATTTCTTTGTGTCTTCTTCAATTTCTTTCCTGAGTATTTTATAGTTTTCTGAGTACAGATCCTTTGCCTCTTTGGTTAAATTTATTCCTAGGTATCTTATGGTTTTGGGTGCAGTTGTAAATGGGATTGACTCCTTGATTTGTCTCTCTTCAGTCTTGTGGTTGGTGTATAGAAATGCCACTGATTTCTGTGCATGGGTTTTATATCCTGCTACTTGATTGAATTCCTGTATGAGTTCTAGCAGTTTTGGGGTGGAGTCTTTTGGGTTTTCCACATTCCGTATCATATCATCTGCAAAGCGTGAGAGTTTGACTTCCTCTTTGCCGATTTGGATGCCTTTGATTTCTTTTTATTGTCTGATTGCTGTGGCTAGGATTTCTACTACTATGTTGAATAGCAGTGGTGACAGTGGACATCCCTGCCGCGTTCGTGACCTTAGGGGAAAAGCTCTGAGATTTTCCCCATTGAGAATGATATTCGCTGTATGTTTTACATAGTTGGGTTTATGATATTGAGGTATGTACTCTCTATCCCTATACTCTGAAGAGTTTTGACCAAGAAAGAATGCTGTACTTTCTCAAATGCTATTTCTGCATCTATTGAGAGGATCATAGGATTCTTGTTCTTTCTTTTGTTAATGTATTGTAACACGTTGATTGATTTTTGGATGCTGAACCAACCTTGCAGCCCAGGGATAAATCCGACTTGGTCGTGGTGAATAATCCTTTTAATGTCCTGTTGGATCCTATGGCTAATATTTTGGTGAGAATTTTTGCATCCATGTTCATCAAGGATATTGGTCTGTAATTCTCCTTTTTGATGGGGTCTTTGTCTGGTTT
>NW_027401465.1:2365-4169 GCF_003265705.2 Callorhinus ursinus
TATTTTGGTGAGAATTTTTGCATCCATGTTCATCAAGGATATTGGTCTGTAATTCTCCTTTTTGATGGAGTCTTTGTCTGGTTTTGGGATCAAGGTAATGGTGGCCTCAGAAAATCAGTTTGGAAGTTTTCCTTCCATTTCTATTTTTTTGAACAGTTTCAGGAGAATAGGTATTAATTCTTCCTGAAATGTCTGATAGAATTGCCTTGGGAAGCCATCTGACCCTGGGCTCTTGTTCGTTGGGAGATTATCTATGACTATTTCAATTTCCTTAGTGGTTATAGGTCTGTTCAGGTTTTCTATTTCTTCCTGGTTCAGTTTTGGTAGTTGATACATCTCTAGGAATGCACCCATTTCTTCCAGGTTATCTAATTTGCTGGCATAGAGTTGCTCATAATATATTCTTATAACTGTATTTCTTTGGTGTTGGATGTGATGTCTCCTCTTTCATCATGATTTTGTTGATTTGGGTCATTTCTCTTTTCTTTTTGATCAGTCTGGCCAGGGGTTTATGAATCTTGTTAATTCTTTCAAAGAACCAGCTCCTAGTTTCGTTGATCTGTTCTACTGTTCTTTTGGTTTCTAGTTCATTGATTTCTGCTCTGATCTTTATGATTTCTCTTCTCCTGCTGGGTTTAGGCTTTATTTGCTATTCTTTCTCCAGCTCCTTTAGGTGTAGGGTTAGGTTGCGTATTTGAGCCCTTTCTTGTTTCTTGAGAAAGGCTTGTATTGCTATATCCTTTCCTCTCAGGACTGCCTTTGCTGTATCCCAAAGATTTTGAACAGTTGTGTTTTCATTTTCATTGGTTTCCATGAATTTTTATTATTCTTCCTTAATTTCCTGGTTGACTCATTCATTCTTTAGTAGGATGCTCTTCAGCCTCCATGTATTTGAGTTCTTTCCAACTTTCCTCTTGTGATGGAGTTCTAGTTTCAAAGCATTGTGGTCTGAAAATATGCAGAGAAAGATCCCAATCTTTTTCTTACCAGTTGAGACCTGATTTGTGACCTAGGATGTGATCAATTCTGGAGAATGTTCCATCGGCACTAGAGAAGAATGTGTATTCCGTTGCTTTGGGATGGAATGTTCTGAATATGTCTGTGAAGTCCATTTGGTCCAGTGTGTCATTTAAAGTCTTGATTTCCTTGTTGATCTTTTGCTTAGATGATCTGTCCATTTCAGTCAGGGGGTGTTATAGTCCCCCACTATTATTGTATTTTTGTCAATGTGTTTCTTTGCTTTTGTTATCAATTGTCTTATAAATTTGGCTGCTCCCATGTTAGGGGCATAGGTATTTACAATTGTTAGATATTCTTGTTGGATGGACCCTTTAAGTAGGATATATTTTCCTTCTTCATCACTTATTACAGACTTTATTTAAAATCTAATTTGACTGATATAAGTACTGCCATGTCAGCTTTCTTTTGGTGTCCTTTAGCATGGTAAATGATATTCCACCCCCTCACTTTCAATCTGAGGGTGTCTTTGGGTCTCAAATGAGTCTCTTGCAGACAGCATATTGATGGGTCTTGTTCTTTAATCCAATCTGATAGCCTGTGTCTTTTGATTGGTGCATTTAGCCCATTTACATTCAGGGTAGCTATTGAAAGGTATGAATTTAGTGCCATTGTATTGCCTGTAAGGTGCCTGTTACTGTATATTGTCTGTTTTCCTTTCTGATCTATGCTGCTTTTAGGCTCTCTCTTTGCTTAGAGGACCCCTTTCAATATTTCTTGGAGGGCTGGTTTCATGTTTTCAAATTCCTTTGGTTTTTGTTTGTCCTAGCACCTTTTATCTCTCCTT
>NW_027401466.1:0-4169 GCF_003265705.2 Callorhinus ursinus
GAAGTAAACCATGCCAATTGGAACCCCAGAAAGCATTCGCAGCAGGAGATGTTTGCACGCCAATTCCAGTGAAACTCAACATTCAGAGGACAGTTGGCCACCAACCCTAAGCTTGACACTCACCCTGATTCATGCCTTCAACTCAGAACCCAGCTCGCCACAGTGCTGGCACATCGACTGCCAAGCCCCTACGGCCTAACCCTAATCCTAGGTAGGCTTATGAGGTTTTTTACCCCAGAGACCTGGCTCCAAAGCCTCAGGAATTCGGGACACCAGTGCAATACGAGAGGACTCAACCTGCCACCCAGTTGGAAAACACACTATTTGGAACATGAAAAAGCATTCAGAGTAGGAAAATTCTGCATGCATATCCCAGCGTACCCCTACTCTCAGTGGCTACAAACCCTGACCTTAATCTCACTGTGACCCACGTGGTCAACTCATGCGCCTGGGAGGTATTCCACGGCGCAAGCTGATTGGGCCTGCCACACCCGTAGGCCCTAACCCTTACTCAGGGTTTGCTTCTGTGGGCTCTGTCTCCAGAGGCCTGGCAATAAAACCTCAGGGATTGATGACACATGGGAAATACCAAATAACTCAGCCTTCCACCCAGAAGGAAACTGTGCCATTTGGAAACCTGGAAAGCATTCAGAGCAGGAGAACCCTACTTGCCCATCCCAGTGAAACCCCACATTCAGGGGTCCCCTGGTGGCATACCCTGAGCCTGACACTCAGTCTGACCCATGCCCCAACTCACAGCCCTGGGAAGCATGACACAGTGCTGGCAGATGTGGCTGAAATAACCCTAGGCCTTTATCCTAACCCTAGGTTGGCTTCTGGGGGATCTGTCCCCAGAGGCCTGGCTCCAATGTCCCAGGAAATGGGACACCTGAGCAATACCAGAGGACTCAGGCTGTCACCCAGAAGGAAACGACACCATTTGGAACTACGGGAAGCGTTCAGAGCAGGAGTACACTGCATGCACATTAAAGCACACCTGCACTTTCATTGGCCCACTTGCCGCAAACCATGAGCTTCACACTCACCCCAACACACGGCCTCAACTCAGACCCCCAGGAAGCTAGCCATAGTGCCCGTAGATTCAGCCTGCCAAGCCCCTAAGGCCCTACCATAACCTAGGTTTGCTTCTCAGGAGTCAGTCCTCAGAGGCCTGTTTCGAAAGTCCCCGGAATTGGGACCACCTGAGAAGTACCAGAAGACTCAGCCTACACCCAGAAGGAAACCTCAAAGTTTGGACTCCAGAAAGCATTCAGGGCAAGAGAAACCTGCATGTCCACCCCATCAATCTCCCACATTCAGGGGTCGGGCCTAAAATCCTGGGCCTGGCACTCACCCTGACCCATGTCCACAACTCGGCTCCCTGTGAAGTTCACCACTGTGTTGGTAGATCGGGCCTGCCACGCACATAAGCCCTAACCTTAACCCTATTTTGGCTTGTGTAGGGTCTGTCCCCAGAGGCCTTCCTCTAAACTCCAGGGATTGGGGACAACTGAGCAATACCAGAGAACTCAGACTGACACACAGAAGGAAACCTCGCCATTGGGAACTCCGGATGCCCATCCTAGCAAACCCCCACTTTCAGCGGCCCCCTGGCCAAAATCCCTGGCATGACATTCATCCTGATCCACGCCCTCAACTCAGTCCCCTGGAAAGCCTGCCACAGGGCTAGCAGATGGGGCCTGTCATGCCCGTAGTCCCAAACCCTAACCCTGGCTTGGGTTCTGATGGGTTTATCCCCAGAGTCCCGGCTACAAAGCTCCGGGCACTGGGGACACCTCAATAATAGGAGAGAACTCGGGCTGCCACCGAAAAGAATCTTGCGTCATTTGGAACTACGGAAAGGTCTCTGACCTGGAGAAATCTGCACGCCTATCCCAGCGAAACCCCACATTCTGCTGTACCTCAACAAGAACACTTGACAGTTCAATATGCATTTATGATAAAAACTCTAAACTATCTGGGTATAGAAGGAACATACCTCAAGATAACAAAGTTCATATATGAAAAGCTCACAGCTGACATCATACCCAAGGGTTAAAAGCCGAAAACATTTCCACTAAGATCAAAAACAAGACAAAGAGGGTGCCTGTGTGGCTCAGATGGTTAAGCATCTGCCTTCGGCTCGGGTCGCAAACCCAGGGTCCTGGGATCGAGTCCTGCATTGGGCTTCCTGCTAGGCGGGTAGCCTGTTTCTCTCTCTGCCTCTACCTCTCTCTCTCTGACTCTCATGAATAAATATATAACATATTATAAAAAAATAAAAAAGACAAAAAGACAAAAAAAGAAGACAAAGATGCCCACTCTCATCACTTTCATTCAACACAGTATTGAAAGCCCTAGCCAAAGCATTCAGACAAAAAGAAAAAAAGAAAGAAAGAAAAGATGAAATCAAAAGAGGAAAACTGTCAGTGTTTGCAAATGACATGATACTATATATAGAATTCCATAAAGATTCCACCAAAAAACTCTTAGAATAAACAAATTCAGTAAAGCTGCAGGATACAAAGTCAATATACACAGACCTGTTGCATTTCTTTTTTTAAAGAGTTTATTTATTTGACAGAGGGAGACAGCACAAGCAGGGTGAGCAGCAGAGGGAGAGGGAGATGCTGAATCCCCACTGAGCAGGAAGTCCACTGCGGGTCTCGATGACAGCAACCTGGGATGGTGACCTAAGCCAAAGACAGATGCTTAACTGACTGAGCCACACAGGTGTCCCAACTTGTTGCATTTCTGTGTACTGATGACAAACCTTCCCAAAGAGAAAATAAGAAAGCAATGCCATTTACAATTGTATCAAGAAAAAAAAAAGTAGGAGAAAAGTAACCAAGAATGAGAAAGACCTGGTACACTGAACACATGTTGGAAAAGGAAGGAAAAACACATGTGTGTTGAGGGGGCGTGTATGGGTCAAAGAAACAGAGGACGACACAAATAAACGGAAGCATACGTCCTGCTCATTAACCAGAAGAATTAATCATATTAAAATGTCACCACACGCCCGGATTTCAAGCTAGATTACAAAGCTTTGCTCATCAAAACTGTATGGTGCTGACATAGAAACAGACACACAGGTCAATGGAACAGAATAGAAAGCTCAGGAAATGATAATCATAGCAATTTTGGCAAAGTTTACTCATTAGAGTCAGTACATTAAAGGTATATTTAGACTTAGCTCCGATATAATTATTGTTAACTCTGAACGGGAATTAATATTTATGTCCTGTTTCAACAGCTGATTCCAATAAATGTATTTCTTTAAACTTGTTTATATAAACACATATTATTAAATAAGAGTGATTTAGAATCGTTTTTAAGAAATATTAAAATCACTTTAATAAACCTATCATGGAAAAGAAACAGAGATATCAATCACCACAACTGATAGCATCACAAAAGACAATCAGACACAATCTCTTATCTGATGGAAGAATATAACATTTTGAGTAGTTCTGTCCAAATGTTAAACCTGTTGAGAGCTATAGATCCAGCATGTCATTTACAAAAACACACGTCAGAAAAATGCCCTAACAAATAGTATGACATGTAATCAATAAATTCCACACTGCATATATTCCGACAGGAAAAATACTTTCCCAAAAAATAAACTGTAAAACAAAAAAAATGAAGAAGGAGGAGGAGAAGGAGAAGAAGAAGAAAAAGAAACCCGAGAAACTAACCCACACATATATGGCCTTAACTTACGACACAAGAGCAGAAAATATGCAATGGGGAAAGGACTGCCACTTCAGTGAACGGTCCTGGAAAACTGGACACTACATGCAGAAGAATGGAACTGGATCACTTTCTTAAAGCACACACAGAAATTTTAAATGGATGAATGACTTGAATATAAGACCTGAATCCATAAACATCCGAGAAGAAAACACAGGTAGTGAGTTTCTCAACAATTGGTTTTGGCAGAGTCTTTTAGATCAGACACCAAAGGCAAAGACAACAAATGCAAAAGTAAACAAGTGGAACGACATCAAACTGAAATTTCTACATGGAAAAAGAAACCATCAAAACTTAAAAGGTGACCTACCCAATGAGAAAAAATATCACCAATCATATGTATGAGAAGAGGCTAATATCCAAAATAAACAAAACATTCATACAAATCAAAACAAAAAACCTGTATAAAGAAT
>NW_027401467.1:0-4168 GCF_003265705.2 Callorhinus ursinus
CCTCAGTTTGTTCCTGAGATTAAGAATTCCTCATATCAGTGAGGTCATATGATACATGTCTTTCTCTGATTGACTTATTTCACTCAGCATAACACCCTCCAGTTCCACCCACGTCGTTGCAAATGACAATAAGTGTATTCTTAATCCTCATCACATATTTCATCCAACCTCCACCCACCTCCCCTCTGGCAACCACCACTTTTTTCCCAATATTGAAGAGTCTAGATTTTTGTTTGTCTCTTTTTTTCATTGTTTGTTTTGTTTCCTAAATTCCACATATGGGTGAAATCATATGGTATCAGTCTTTCTTTGACTGACTGATTTCCCTCATTATTATACCCTCTAAGTCCATCTGTGTTGTAGATGGCTACATTGAATAAAAAGCTTCTGCACAGCAAAGGAAACAGTCAACAAAACAAAAAGACAACTACTGAGTGGTAAAAGATATTTGCAAATGATCTATCCAATAAGGGATTAATATCCAAACTATATAAAAAGTATACCAAAAAATTAATGGTAATTCAATTAAAAATGACAAGAAACATGAGTAGACATTTCTCCAAAGAAGACATCCAGATGATCAACAGACCCATGAAAAGATGGTCAATGGCACTCATCAGCAGGGAAACACAAATCAAAATCACAATGAGATATCAACTGATACCTGTCAGAATGGATAAAATTAACCACACAGGAAACAACTGATGTTGGCAAAGATGTGGAGAAAGGGGAACCCTCTTGCACAGTTGGTGGGAATGCAAACTGGTGCAACCACTTGGGACACAGAGTGGAGGGGCTCAAACAATTGAAAATAGAACTACCCTATGATCCATGGATCCCACTACTTGGATTTACCCAAAGAAAATTTATCCTCATACTTGTGGTCATCAGAGAAACTAAGAAAATATCAGGTCAATCTATTTATTCAAATTTTCTTCCCATGTAGACTTCCACCGGAGATATCTTTTTACTCATCAGTGTTTAATAGTGACTATGGTAGGCATTCTGGAATATAATAGAATAAATAGTTGAATAATAGAATAAAACAAGGAAACTAGTTTTAAAGCACAGGAACATGTTTGTAGAGAAAGTCCCTGACATTAAGCTTTTGATTTCCGAAGCTTCCATTTCAGAGACAACCATGCTGAATAAACACATTCTCAGGTGTGTGACACTATTACCAGATAAGCACTCAGGCTGCCCCAGCCATGAAGAACCTCCTCAGAAAGCCCTGGGTAAACTGGATATTGACATTAGTGACCATGCCTTCCCTTTCCTTGCCAGAATTTCACTCTTATGTTTTAAACTAGTCAATATAGAGTGAACCTAGGAACCCCTAGCCACTCTGTCCATGGATTCCAATAATGGGCCCCCTAGACCTTTTGGTTATCTCTACAAGAACCTTTGATAATAAACCTCATCTTGTTAGAGTTCTCTGATGAGTGATGCTGAGCTGTGTCTTGCATTCACAATAAGAACCCAAGGGCAGGTGCAGCCACAGCAGAAGCTCTGGTGAGGGAAGCATCTGTGGGAATGTCCACAAGTACAGGGGTGCAGGGGAGTGTCCAGGCTTTCCCAGTCAGAGCATCCCTGTCAGGAACCTGAGACCTAAACAGAACAAGATTAGAGACCACATTATTAGGAAGAGGAGTGAAGGTGTGATGTAAAAAGACTGACAGTCTCAAGGTAAAAACTGCTGTTTTGTATTCTCCTCTACAATAAAGTTATGTGAAGGGCTCTTGGCCAAGTGTAGTTTCTTCCATATGAAGAATACAACCATAATTATTTTTTAGGAATTCTAGAGAAAATTTACTTGGCACAATATTAAGTGGTTTAAAAAGAAATTATTTTTAAGAAATCCAACTTGCCCCATGTAAGATGTAGAAATTTCCAGGGACCTGTGATCCAAGGCTTGGGAAAACAATGGGGACATATGAAAATCTAGAGAGGGGAACACTGTCTGTGTATCAGACAGAGCAGAAGCTTAATAAAGTGAGTTAAGCAAATGCATGGAGAAGTTGAATTCAAACGAACGGAAATTCCAGAAAATATATACAAGGAGCAGATTCTATTTCCACAGACTGATCAAAGAATAGCAGTTCCTTGCTCTGAGTCTGTGAGCCCTTCAAACATGGGCACTTCTTCAGCCCCAGGACGATGGCCCCTTACATCACTGGAACCCCATGATTCTTTTCAGAGCCCTCTTTATGTCTCTGTTCCTCAGGCTGTAGATGAAGGGGTTCAGCATAGGCGTCACCACAGTGTACATCACCGAGGCTACTGCACTTGAGTGGGAGCTCTGGGGAGCAGCAGAGCTAAGGTACAGACCTAGGCTGGTACAAAAAAATAAGGAGACAACAGAGAGGTGAGATGCACAGGTGGAAAATGCTTTATACTTGCCCTGAGCTGAGGATATCCTACGTATGGAGGGAACAATCTTTGAGTAGGAATAAAGGATCCCAGCCAGGGGAGCACCACCAAGCAACATAATTCCGGAATTCATCACCATGTCATTAAGGAAGGTGTCAGAACAGGCCTGCCCAACTACTTGATTGAGTTCACAGAAAAAATGGGGGATTTCAACCTTTGCACGGAAGGACAGCCGCAAAACCATTAAACTCTATAACAAGGAATTGAGAACACTGATGACCCAGGACATCAGAACCAGCAGTCCACAGAACCGGGGGTTCATGATGACTGTGTAGTGCAGGGGGTGACAGATGGCCACGAAGCGGTCATAGGCCATCACAGCCAGGAGAAAGTCGTCCCAGGCTCCAAAGATTAAGAAAAAGTAAATCTGTGTGAGGCAGCGGGCATAGGTGATGACTTGGCTCTGAGTCTGGATATTCCACAGCATCTTGGGGATGGTGGTGGAGGTGAAGCAGATGTCTACAAAGGACAGGCTGGCGAGGAAGAAGTACATGGGGGTGTGGAGATGGGAGTCTGAGCTGACGGCCAGGATGATGAGCAGGTTCCCCAGCACAGTGATTAGGTACATGCAGAGGAAAAGCCCAAATATGATGGGCTGTAATTCTGGTTCCTCTGATAATCCCAGAAGAAGAAACTCTGAAATTCCTGTGTCATTGTCTGCTTCCATGTGGTGGTGGTGACTACAAGGAAAGAAAAAGAAAAGCATAAAAGTGTTGAATTATATGGGCTTCATTTATTTATTTATTACTTTTTTTTCTTTTTTTCAGTTTTTCTTTAAATGTCAGTTAGTGGGGCGCTTGGGTGGTTCAGTCGTCAAGCGTCTGCCTTCCACTCAGGTCATGATCCCAGGGTACTGGGATCCAGCCCCACATCAAGCTCCCTGCTAGGTGGGAAGCCTGCTTCTCCCTCTCCCATTCCCCCTGCTTGTGTTCCCTCTCTCGCTGTGTCTCTCTCTGTCAAATAAATAAATAAAATCTTAAAAAAAAAGGAGGTTCATAAAATGCAGGAAAGAAATGGACATGAGAGGTCACAGAGATCTAATAACCGCAAGGGATTCCTGAGACACTGTGATGAGCAGAAAGCTTCCCCAGTTCTGGCAGCCTTCCAGCCCCTGCCACATGCCCTTGCTGCCCAGAATTATTAACAAAGCAGAAAAATAACAGTGTATCTAAACAAGAAAAGAGTGGTCTTTTTATGATGTCAGACATTTAACTGATTGAATATCCCTCTAGAAAAATGTGCAAAGGGAATAAACCTGCAATTGACAACAGAAAATACACACTGTAGTACACAATGTAGAACAATAGAAGGGGATTTTTAAAGATGAAATAATAAAAGACTTTTCTGAATGATTTGAAGTGCCAAATTTTTGTATCAGAAAACCAGGTTTTGAACATCAGATCTACCACATCCACAATGTTGGAATGTGGGAGAGACAATCAATCCATTCCAAATGGGAATATCCTCACTCAGAGAGTGGGGACAGCAGTACCCATCCTCCTAGGGTGGATACAGCATTGGTCACTACATGTAGGAAGCTTATAGCACTGTTCCTTCCTGTGAGTAAATGAGTTATTTTCACCATTGAACAGATTTGGGTGCGTTTTCTCTGCTTTTCACAAATGCCTCCATCGTTTACACACTTTTTGGTCATGAAGTATTACAAGAAAAGCTAGTTAGCATACCCCTTCTTGCATATGAAACACACTTTTCCATGTGAATACTCAGTGTGAGAGAA
>NW_027401468.1:0-4167 GCF_003265705.2 Callorhinus ursinus
ACAGATGTTGGAGAAGTTGTGGAGAAATGGGAACCCTCTTACACTGGCGGTGGGAATGAAATTGGTGCAGCCACTTTGGAAAACAGTATGCAGGTTCCTCAAAAAGTTACAGTTAGAGCTACCCTATGACCCAGCAATTACACTACTGGGGTATTTACCCCAAAGACACAGATGTAGTGAAAAGAAGGGGCGCATGCACCCCAATGTTCATAGCAGCAATGTCCACACTAGCCAAACTGTGGAAGGAGCCGAGATGCTCTTCAGCAGACAAAGGGATAAAGAAGATGTGGTCCATAAATACAGTGGAATATTACTCAGCCATCAGAAAGGATGAATGCATTTGTATCGACGTGGATAGAACTGGAGGGGATTATGCTAAGTGAAACAAGTCAAGCAGAGAAAGACAGTTATCGTATGGGTTCACTTATTTGTGGAACATAAGGAATAGCATGGAGGACATTAGGAGAAGGAAGGAAAAAATGAAAGGGGGGAATCAGAGTGGAAGATGAACCACGAGAGGCAATGGGCAAAGAAAGAAAACAAAAGAAAAAAACAAATCAACAACGGCCACACATTTCTCAAACCATTAGTCATAGTAAGGAATACATTTTCTTTTTTTCTTTTTTCTTTTGTAGGTTTGGATTAATGTAAATTCAGTTATTCAACATATAATGTAGTATTGGTTTCAGAGGTAGAGGTCAGTGATATCAGTCTTACAGAACACAGAGTGCTCCATACATCATGTGCCCTCCTTAACGCCCGGCACCCAGACACCCCATCCTCCACCCTCCTCCCCTTCAGCAGCCCTCAGTCTCCTTTCTATGATTAAGGAGTCTTTATGTTTGTCTACCTCTCTGATTTCGCCTTGGTTTATTTTTCCCTCTTTTTCCCTATGATCCTCTGTTTTGTTTCTTAAATTCCGTATACTAGTGAGATCATACACTCATTGTCTTTTTCTTTTTTTTTTAAGATTTTATTTATTTTATTTGAGGGAGAGAATGAGAGAGAGAGAGAGAACATGAGAGGGGAGAGGATCAGAGGGAGAAGCAGACTCCCCGCCGAGCAGGGAGCCCGATGCGGGACTCGATCCCGGGACTCCAGGACCGTGACCAGAGCCGAAGGCAGTCGCTTAAACAACTGAGCCACCCGGGCGCCCTATCTTTTTCTGATTAACTTATTTTGCTTAGCATTATACCCTCTAAACATCCACATTATTGCAAGTGAGAGGATTTCATTTCTTTGATGGCTGTGGAATATTCCATTGTGTATATATACCACATCTTATCCATTCATAGCTCCATGGGTCTCTGGGCTCTTTCCATACTTTGACTATTGTGGACATGGCTGCTATGAACATTGGGGTGCAGGGACCCCTTCAGATCACTACATTTTCAACTTTTGGGTAAATACCCAGTAGTGCAATTTCGGGGTAGTAGGGTAGCTCTCCTTGCAACTTCATGGGGAACCTCGATACTGTTTTCCAGTGTGGCTGCAGCAGCTTGCATTCCCACCAACAGTGTAAGCGGTTCCCCTTTCTTCACATCCTCGCCAACAGCTGTCACATCCTGACTTAGTAATTTTAGCCATTCTGACTGGTATGAGGTGGTATCTCATTGCACTTTTGATTTGTATTTCCCTGATACCAAGTGATGTGGATCATCTTTAAGTGTGTCTGTTTGGCCATTTGGATGTCTTCTTTGGAGAGATGTCTATTCATATCTTCTGCCTATTTCTTGACTGGATTATTTGTTCTTTGGGTGTTGAGTTTGAGAAGGTCTTTACAGATCTTGGATACGAGCCCTTTATTTGTAATGTCATTTACCATATCTTCACCCATTCTCTCAGTTGTCTTTTAGTTTTGTCGACTGTTTCCTTTGTTGTGCAAGGGCTTCTTGTCTTGATGAAGTCCCAATAGTTCATTTTTGCCTTTGGGGATGTATCTAGCAAGAAGTTGCTCTGGCCGAGGTCATAGATGTCATGGCCTGTGTCCTCCTCTAGGATTTTGTTGGTTTCCTCTCTTACATTTTGGGATAGGGATTGCATTGAAGGTAGAATTTGCTCTAGGAAGCATAGATATTTTACTACTAGTTGTTCTTCCAGTCTATGATCATGGAACGTTTTTCCATTTCTTTGTGTCTTTCTCAATTTCTTCCATGAGTATTCTGTAGTTTTCAGAGGACCGGTCCTTTGTTTCTTTGGTTAGTTTTATTCCTTGGTGTCTTCTGATTGTAAGTTCAGTTGTATACGGGATCAACTCCCTAATTACTCTTTCTTCGTTGGCATTGTTTGTGTATAGAAATGCAATTGATTTCTGTGCATTGATTTTATAGCCTGCCACATTGCTGAATTCCTGTATGTGTCTAGCAGTTTTGGGGTGTGGTCTTTTGGGTTTTCCATATAGAGTTTCGTGTCATCTGCAGAGAGTGAAAGTTTGCTTTCTTCTTTGCTGATTCAGATGCCTTTTATTTCTTTTTGTTATCTGACTGCTGAGGCTAGGACAATGTTGAACAGCTGTGGTGATAGTGGACATCCCTGTCATGTTCCTGTCCTTAGGGGAAAAGCTGTCAGTGTTTCCCGATTGAGAAGGAATGGGCTTTTCATGGATGGCTTTTATGATATTGAGGCATGTGCCATCTATCCCTACACTGTGAAGAGTTTTAATCAAGAAAGGATGCTGTACTTGTCCAGTGCTTTTTCTGCATCTATTGACAGGATCCTATGTTTCTTGCCCTTTCTTTTATTAATGTTGTGTATCCCACTGATTGATTTGCACAGGTTGAACCATCCTTGCAGTCCAGGAATAAGGTCCACTTTGTCGTGGTGAATAATCCTTTTAATGGACTGTTGGATCCTATTGGCTAGTATTTGGTGAGAATTTTTGCATCCATGTTCATCAGGTGTATTGGTCTATAATTCTCCTTTTTCGTGGGGGGTCTTTGTCTGGTTTTAGGATTGAGGTAATGCTGTCCTCATAGAAAGAGTTTGGAAGTGTTCCTTCCATTTCTGTGTTTTGACAGCACTTTAGAAGAATGGGTATTAATTCTGCTTTAAATGTTTGGTAGCGTTCCCCTGGGAAGGCGTCTGGCCCTGGGCTCTTGTTTGTTGGGAGATCTTTGATTACTGACTGCTTCAGTTTCCTTGCTGGTTATGGGTCTCTTCAGGTTCTTTATGTCTTCCTAGTTCAGTTTTGGTAGTTTAGACTTCTCCAAGAATGCATCCATTTCTTCCAGATTGCCTAATTTGTTGGCATTTAGTTTCTCTTAATATGTTCTTATAATTGTTTGTATCTTTTGGTGTTAGTTTTGATCTCTCCTCTTTCATTCAGGAGTTTCCTTATTTAGGTCCTTTCTCTTTTCTTTTTGATAAGTCTGGGCAGGGTTTTCTCCATCTTATTAATTCTTCCAAAGAACCAGCTCCTAGTTTTGTTGATCTGTTCTACTGTTCCTTTGGTTTCTATTTCCTTGATTTCTGCCCTCATCTTATGTCTCTTCTCCTGCTTGTTTCAGGCTTTAATTGAGGTTCTTTCTCCAGCTTCGTTAGGCGTAATGTTAGGTTTGTGTTTTGACACCTTCCTTGTTCATTGAGAAAGGCTTGTAGTGGTATCTCTTTCCCTGTTAGGACTGCCTTTGCTGCATCCCAAAGGTCTTCAGTAGTTGTGTTTTCATTTTCATTTGTTCCCATGAGTTTTTAAGTTCTTCCTTAATTTCCTGGTTGTCCCATTCATTCTTTAGCAAGATGCTCTTTAGTCTCCATGTATTTGAGTTCTTTCCAAATTCCCTCTGCTGATTGAATTCCAATTTCAAAGGATTGTGGTCCAAAAATACGCAGGGACTGATCCCCTCTTTTGTTCCCGATTTGTGAGCCAGTATGTGATCAATTCTGGAGAATGTTCCACGTGCACTTGCGAAGAAGGTGTATTCTGTTGCTTTCGGGTGGAATGTTTTGAATATAACTGGGAAGTCCATCTGGTCCAGTGTGTCATTCAAAACCCTTGTTTCCTTGTTGATTTTCTGCTTAGATGATCTGTCCATTGCCTTGAATGGGGTGTTAACATCCCCTACTATCCTTGTATTATTACCGATGTGATTCTTTAATTTTGTTACTAACTGGCTGCCCCCAAGTTCAGGGCATACATATTTACAATTGTTAGAACTTCTTGCCGGATGG
>NW_027401469.1:0-4167 GCF_003265705.2 Callorhinus ursinus
TGGGAGGGATGGGGTGGCTGGGTGATAGACATTGGGGAGGGTATGTGCTATGGTGAGCGCTGTGAATTATGCAAGACTATTGAATCACAGACCTGTACTTCTGAAAGAACGCAACATAATTTAAAAAAAAGGGAAATAGAAGTAGATAGCAGGAGAGGAAGAATGAAGGGGAGTAAGTCAGAGGGTGAGACGAACCATGAGAGATGATGGACTCTGAAAAACAAATTGAGGGTTCTGGAGGGGAGGAGGGTAGGCGGATGGGTTAGCCTGGTGATGGGTATTAAAGAGGGCACATTCTGCATGGAGCACTGGGTGTTATGAACAAACAATGAATCGTGGAACACTACATCAAAAACTAATGATGTAATATATGGTGATTAACATAACGACAAAAAATTTAAAAAAAAAATGGTGTGGTATTAGCTAAAGGATATACAAATAGATCGGTAGAACTGATTAGAGTCCAGAAATAGACCCACACAAAGAGGACCGGTAGAGTTTTTTTATGAAGGAGTAAGACAATTCAATTGAGAAATGTTGGTCTTTTCAATAAATGGTAATAGAACAATTAGACACACATATTTTTAATAAAAGAAACAACAAAAAAAGAAACAAAAAAGAACCTCTACTTAAACCTAACAGTTTATAGTACAAAATCAAGTTAAAATGTATCATCGATCTAAATGCTAAGGGAAAACTATAAAATTTTTAAAGAAAACGTAGGAGAAAATCTCATGACCTGGAGTTAGACTTCCTCAAAATTAAAAACCTTTGCTCTGAGAAAATCAGAATAAAAAGTCAAACTACAGACTGTTAGAAAGTATTGGCAAATCATATATCCAACAAGAGACTTGTATCCAGAATACATCAAAGTTTTTCAAAACTCAAAAATTAGCAAACAAATGACCCATTTTTAAATTTTTTTCATGGCTTTTGAATTGTCTTTTTTAAAAAATTCAATTAACCAACATACAGTACATCATTAGTTTCAGATGTAGAGTTCAATAATTCATCAGTTGCATATAACACCCAGTGCTCATCACATCATGTGCCCTCCTTAATGCCCATCACCCAATTACCCCATGCCCCCCACCTCCCCTACAGCAACCCTTAGTTTGTTTCCTATAGTTAAGAGTCTTTCATGGTTTGTCTCTCTCTCTGATTTCTTTCCATTCTGGTTTTCCCTCCTTTCCCCTATGATCCTCTGCACTGTTTCTTATATTCCACATATGAGTGAAACCATATTATAATTATCTTTCTCTGATTGACTTATTCCACTTAGCATAATACCCTCCAGTTCCATCCACACTGATGTAAATGGTAGGCATTCATCCTTTCTGATGACTGAGTAATATTCCATTGTATATTTATATACCACATCTTCTTTATTTATTCATTTGTCAATGGACATTTGGCTTTTAAAAATGGGTAAATGATCTTGATAGACACATCACCAAAGTGGGCATATGGATGACAAATATGCACATGAAAATTGTTCTACATCAATGAAGAGAAATGCAAATTAAAAATAAGATGAGGTAACACAACACACACTTGAGAGTGACTGATATTTTCAAAATTACTGACCTTACTAAATGTTAACAAGAATAAAGAGCAACTTGAACTCTCATGTATTACTGGTCAGAGTGTAAATGGTACAGCCTCTGTGGAAGATAATTTGGTCATTTCTTCCAAACATATAGACACTATATGACTCACCAATCCCACTCCTGGAAGAAATAAGAACCTATGTTCACACAAAAACATACCTGTGAATGTGTATAGCAGCTATTCATATTTGCTAAAATCTGTTTGTTTTGACCCAAATGTCCTTCTATGAATGAATGGACAAACTGTGGTACACTTGTACAATGGGTTACTACTCAGCAACAGAAAAGTAATAAACTATTGATACATACAACTTGGATGAGCCTCAAATGCAATTTCCTGAGTGAAAGAAACCAGTCTCAATAAATTACATGCTCTGTTCTTCTATTTCTATAGCATTTTTGAAAAAGACAAAACTACAGTGATAGAAAACACATGAGTGGTTGTCAAGGTTAGGGATCAGGGGAAAGTAGGACTATAAATGAAATATCAGAAAAAGTTGACTTTATAAGGAGGAAATTTACAATGGATAGAAAGGAACATCACATAATGATAAAAGAGTCAATTCGGGACGCCTGGGTGGCTCAGTTGGTTGAGCGACTGCCTTCAGCTCAGGTCATGGTCCTGGAGTCCCGGGATTGAGTCCCGCATCGGGTTCCCCGCACAGCGGGGAGCCTGCTTCTCCCTCTAACCCTCCCCCCTGTCATGTACTCTCTCTCTCTCTCATTCTCACTCTCTCAAAATAAATAAATCTTAAGAAGAATGTCAATTCACCAAGAAAATACAACAATCTTAAGTGTGTACACCTAAAAACAGAGCTTCAAAATACAAGAAAAAGAATCTGATTGAGCTGAAAGAAGAAATAGTCACATCAACAATTACATTTGGAGACTCAACCGTCCTCTCTGGGTAAATGACAGAAATAAACAAAACATCTTTGCAGTGTTCTGGGGAAGCAGAAGGAATAGGTGTAAATAAAATGAGCCAAGTTCCATACTCTTGTTGAGGGTGCTTGAATGTGATCTGAGGATACGTTTAAAAGAAGGAAGCATGAAAAAAAGGTAAAGAAGGCCCACTGTGTTTCTTGGAGTGGAGAGCTACCAGGTAAAGCACTAGTAAGGGCCTCTTTTTCAAATGAGAATTTAAGGCAGGTTTGGAAAGAAGGTTTGGTGAGTTAGAGGGAGGGCAGCTAATTCCGTGCTGAGAATAGAGAATAGTCAAGTGGGTAGAAAGATAATGTGTGCCAGTGTGTGTCTGGATTGGAGTGGGAGTAGGGGAGCAGTGGCCAATGAGGAGTTTGGAAAATGGGATGATAAGTTATGCTGAAAGCATAGTGGTTAGGGCACCATTTGCTGTTGGCAGCAAAAGTACTGTCAGTGCATTGGGCCCATTGGAGTCCACACAGATAGGTGTCTGTGCAGGAGCATGAGGGAGTCCATGTCTGAAGAAGCATCTTCTGGCACACAGCTTTCCCATCTGTGATCAGGAGGACCCCAGCATTCTGTGTCTGGGTGGCAGGGTCCACTTCTTTGAGGGTTTAGGAAGGATTTTAGGATTATCATCCTCACTTCAACCATTCAACAAGAGTGCTCTACCTTGCTCATGTTCACGAAGTGGATTTCTGTGGAAGCGATTCTTCTGTGGAAGGAAATAAGAGGTCCTACACCTAAAATTTTGATGACCACTGTCCACTAGATAAATGACACATCATGGAATCCCACCCTCTAGATATCTGAGTCGAAGGATACTTCCAGACCCCTGATCTGTTTTTTAAGAGCAACTTTTGTTACTGAAGAGTTGCCTACTGCCTAAAACTCACACACCTGACTTGAAAAGGTAGTGTCTGGATATTGGGGGAGGCAGAGAGTAAGCTCAGTTTTGCCAAAGGCTGTCAAGAGTAATTACTTAAAACTGATCTGACACAGCAGATATGAAATTGAAAGGTCATTATTGTAAAACTATACATAGGAGCCACAAATACACAGAATATATATTTTATAAAAATTTTCTGTAATTGATTTTCTGGTTGAATATTTTCTCCCATTAAAGTCTTTCCTAAATTTAATATGTGCCTTTAGTTTCCAACTGTGTTTGCTGGAGAGAAGATGGCTTACTATAGCATGTAGGCCACTATCAATGCAACGCTTTTTTTAAACCTATACCTAAGGTCTCAAATTACCCCTACTGAAGCAACCTAAAAATGCCTAGCCCAAGCTCCCCTCCTGCTAGACCCATGTTTCCTCCTACCCACTGGACAGCCCCACCTGGACAGCTGGCAGAAGCTCCCTGCTTACATGGCTCACACTGACTGCATCCTCCACACCTTTGCTCATTAACTTACTACCACTTCTTCCTCCCTGATACTCAATCTCAGATGAGAGGAAAAGCTTCTGCCAATTGAGAAATCTCAGAATTCAGTGTCATTATAGACTTTATCTGCCATCTCAAAGTTCCTAACTTCCTAAAACTCTTGTACATCACATCTCTCACCATCCTCCCATTCAGGCTGAATTAAGTGCTTTGTCATGTTATTTTGTTTTGTTTACTTGATATTCTTTC
>NW_027401470.1:0-637 GCF_003265705.2 Callorhinus ursinus
CCTTTCTCCACATCCCAAACACCTGTCGTTTCCTGGCTTGTTAATTTTAGCCATTCTGACTGCCGTGAGGTGGTATCTCACTGAGGTTTTGATTTGGATTTCCCTGATGCCGAGCGATGTTGAGCAATTTTTCATTTGTCTCTTGGCCATTGGGATGTCTGTTTGGAAAATAGTCTGTTCATGTCTTCTGCCCATTTCTTGATGGGATCATTTGTTCTTTGGGTGTTGAGTTAAAGAACTTTATAGATTTTGGATACTAGCCCTTTATCTGATATGTCATTTGCAAATATCTTCTCCCATTCTGTCCATTCTCTTTTCGTTTTTGGACTGTTCCTTTTGCTGTGCAAAAGCTTTTTATCTTGAAATCCCAATAGTTCATAGCAGCAATGTCCACAATAGCCAAACTGTGGAAAGAGCCAAGATGTCCATCGACAGATGAATGGATAAAGAAGAGGCGGTATATATACACAATGGAATATTATGCAGCCATCAAAAGGAATGAGTTCTTGCCATTTGCAATGACGTGGATGGAACTGGAGGGTGTTATGCTGAGTGAAATAAGTCAATCAGAGAAAGACATGTATCATATGACCTCACTGATATGAGGAATTCTTAATCTCAGGAAACAAACTGAGGT
>NW_027401470.1:737-4166 GCF_003265705.2 Callorhinus ursinus
GGTGGGGGGATGGGTTAGCCTGGTGATGGGAATTAAAGAGGGCACATTCTGCGTGGAGCACTGCACAAACAATGAATCATGGAACACTACATCCAAAACTAATGATGCAATGTATGTGATTAACATAACAATAAATAACTATTTAAAGAAAAAAGAAATCCCAATATTTCATTTTTGCCCTACTTCCCTTGCCTTTGCAAATGTTTCTAGAAAGAAGTTGCTGTGGCTGAGGTCGAAGAGGCTGCTACCTGTGTTCTCCTTTAACATTTTGATGGACTCCTGTCTCACATTTAGGTCTTCCAACCATTTTGAGTCTATTTTTGTATGTGGCATAAGGAAATGGTCCAGTTTTATTATTCTGCATGTGGCTATCCAAATTTACCAACATTATTTGTTGAAGAAACTGTCTTTTTTCCATTGGACATTCTTTCCTGCTTTGCCGAGGATTAGTTGACCATAGAGTTGAGGGTCCATTTCTGGGCTTTCGATTCTGTTCCATTGATCGATGTGTCTGTTTTTGTGCCGGTACCATACTGTCTTGATGATGACAGCTTTGGAATAGAGCTGGAAGTCCGGAATTGTGATGCCACCAGCTTGGCTTTTTTTTTTTTTCCAACATTCCTCTGGTTATTTGGGGTCTTTTCTGGTTCCATACAAATTTTAGGATTATTTGTTCCATTTCTTTGAAAAAAGTGGACGGTATTTTCATGGGGTTCGCATTGAATGTGTAGATTGCTCTAGGTAGCTTTGACATCTTCACAATATTTGTTCTTCCAATCCATGAGCATGGAATATTTTTCTGATTCTTGGTGTCTTCTTCAATTGCTTTCATGAGTATTTTATAGTTTTCTGAGTACAGATCCTTTGCCTCTTTGGTTAGATTTGTTCCTAGGTATCCTATGGTTTTGGGTGCAATTGTAAATGGGATAGACTCCTTGATTTGTCTCTCTTCTGTCTTGTTGTTGGTGTATAGGAATGCCACTGATTTCTGTGCATTGATTTTATAGCCTGCTACTTGACTGAATTCCTGTATGAGTTCTAGCAGTTTTGGGGTGGAGTCTTTTGGGTTTTCCACAGACAGTATCATATCATCTGCAAAGAGTGAGAGTTTGACTTCCTCTTTGCCGACTTGGATGCCTTTGGTTTCTTTTTGTTGTCTGATTGCTGTGGCTAGGACTTCTAATACTATGTTGAATAGTAGTGGTGAGAGTGGACATCCCTGCCGCGTTCCTGACATTAGGGGAGAAGCTCTCAGCTTTTCCCCATTGAGAATGATATTTGCTGTTGGTTTTTCATAGGTGGCTTTTATGATATTGAGGTAGGTACCCGCTATCCCTATACTCTGAAGAGTTTTGGTCAAGAAAGGATGCAGTACTTTGTCAGATGCTTTTTCTGCATCTATTGAGAGGATCATATAGTTCTTGTTCTTTCTTTTATTAATGTATTGTATCACGTTGATTGATTTGCGGATGTTGAACCAACCTTGCAACCCAGGGATAAATTCCACTTGGTCGTGGTGAATAATGCTTTTAGTGTACAGTTGGATCCCATTGGCTAGTATTTTGGTGAGAATTTTTGCATCCATGTTCATCAAGGATATTGGTCTGTAATTCTCCTTTTTGATGGGGTCTTTGTCTGGTTTTGGGATCGAGGGAATGATGGCCTCATAAAACGAGTTTGGAAGTGTTCCTTCCATTCCTATTTTTTGGAACAGTTTCAGAAGAAAAGGTATTAATTCTTCTTTAAATGTTTGGTAGAATTCCCCTGGGAAGTCATCCAGCCCTGAGCTTTTGTTTGTAGGGAGATTTTTGATGACTGCTTCAATTTCCTTACTGGTAGGTCTATTCAAATTTTCTATTTCTTCCTAGTTCAGTTTTGGTAGTTGATACATCTCTAGGAATGCATCCATTTCTTCCGGATTATCTAATTTACTGGCATAGAGTTGCTCATAATATGTTCTTATAATTGTTTGTATTTCTTTGGTGTTGGTTGTAATCTCCCCTCTTTCATTCATGATTTTCTTAATTGGGGTCCTTTCTCTTTTTTTTTTTTTTGATAAGTCTGGCCAGGGGTTTATCAATCTTGTTAATTCTTTCAAAGAACCAGCTCCTAGATTTGTTGATCTATTCTACTGTTCTTTTGGTTTCTATTTAATTGATTTCTACTCTGATCTTTATTATTTCTCTTCTCCTGCTGGGTTTAGGCTTTATTTGCTGCTTTTTCTCTACCGCCTTTAGGTGTAGGGTTGGGTTGTATATTTGAGACCTTTCTTTTTTCTTGAGAAAGGCTTGTAATGCTATATACTTTCCTCTTAGGGCCGCCTGTGCTGCATCCCAAAGAAGTTGAACAGTTCTGTTTTCATATTCATTGGTTTCCAAGAATTTTTTTAATTCTTTGATTTCCTGGTTGATCCATTCATTCTTTTGTAGGATGAGTTTAGCCTCCATGTCTTTGAGTTCTTTCCGACTTTCCTTTTGTGATTGAGTTCTAGTTTCAAGCACTGTGATCTGAAAATATGCAAGGAATGATCCCAATATTTGGTACCTGTTGAGAAGTGATTTGTGACATAGGATGTGATCAATTCTGGAGAATGTTCCATGGGCACTAGAGAAGAATGTCTATTCTGATGCTTTGGGATGGAATGTTCTGAATATATCTGTGAAGTCCAATTGGTCCAGTGTGTCATTTAAAGTCTTTATTTCCTTGTTGATCTTTTGCTTAGCGGATCTGTCCATTTCAGTGAGGGGGGTGTTAACGTCCCCCACTATTATTGTATTGTTGTCAATGTGTTTTTTGACTTTGTTATTAATTGCCTTATATAATTGGCTGCTCCCATGTTAGGGTCATAGATATTTACAACTGTTAGATCTTCTTGTTGGATAGACCCTTTCAGTAGGATATAGTGTCCTTCCTCATCTCTTATTACAGTCTTTGTTTTAAAATCTAATTTGTCTGATAGAAGGATTGCCACCCCAGCTTTCTTTTGGTGTCCATTAGCATGGTAAATGGTTTTCCACCCCCTCACTTTCAATCTGGGGGTGTCTTTGGGTCTAAAATGAGTCTCTTGCAGACAGCATATTGATGGGTCTTGTTTTTTTTTTTTTATCCAATCTGATAGCCTGTGTCTTTTGTTTGGGGCATTTAGCCCATTTACATTCAGGGTAACTATTGAAAGATATGAATTTAGTGCCATTGTATTGCCTGTAAGGTGACTGTTACTGTATATTGTCTCTGTTCCTTTCTGATCTATGCTGCTTTTAGGGTCTCTCTTTGGTTAGAGGACCCCTTTCAATATTTCTTGGAAGGCTGGTTTCGTGTTTGCAAATTCCTTTAGTTTTTGTTTGTCCTGGAAGCTTTTTATCTCTCCTTCAATTTTCAATGATAGCCTAGCTGGATATAGTATTCTTGGCTGCATATTTTTCTCATTTA
>NW_027401471.1:0-4166 GCF_003265705.2 Callorhinus ursinus
TAATTCTTGCCCACCCCAAACATCAGTTGGTGCCCACACCTAGGTGTGACATCATCTCTAGCTGTTTCTTTTCTCCTCACTGCCAAATACAACTTTTCAAACTGTACTAAGAACGCACAACAGCACCAATTCTGAGCCAGTGGGGCACACAGAAATGATGCCTTCAGGCTCGATTCCCCATGAGCAGACCTTGTGCTGGGCTCAGAGGAAAGGAGACACAATGTTGGCAGAGTCTCCTGTGGCAAGAGCTAGGACGGGTGTGCACACCGTCGGGGTGGAAAATGCCCACAGGACCCAGAGTTCCCTGACTGTACCGCTGCTCAGGTAGGGGCTGAGCCTTGTTTACCCAGGTACCCTCATCTCATGACCCGTGTATGGCAAGTGGTAGGTGGTGGGTGAGCATAGCGAGGGGCTGCCCCTTCCATCTCCCCCTGGAGCAGAGGGACCTGTTCCAAAGCCAAACCCAGACCTAAACTCCAGGCTCGAAGACCGTCAACAGCTGGCGCTCCGCCATCCACTTCGCCAGGTCTCTTTCATTCAACCAACATCTTTTGGGCACCCAACACATCTGGGAACCAACCTTCCCTGTCAGGCTGCACTGCCCTCGCCCCCACACCGCGGAATGAACCCAACGTTCCGTGCTTCTCCTGCCCGGGGCCCAAGGACGGTGGATCCCAAGGCTGGGCCTGCCACCTGAGGGAAACGAGGTACGACCCCGGACTCCCCCGGTGGGCCCGCCGGTGGCCAGCCATGTTCCAGTCGGCGCCCGTCCCCCGCCCTGCCCCGGTCCCTGTTCCGCCCCGGGCCTCGTTCGGCCCCACCCCTCGGGACTCATTCCGCCCTGTCCCACCCAGTCCCCAGGTCCCCGTTCCGCCCCGTTCCCCGCCCCACTCCGCCCCGGTCCCCGTTCCGCCCCGTCACCTGGGACTTGTTCCGCCCTGTCCCACCCAGTCCCCCGGTCCCCGTTCCGCCCCATCCCCCTTCCAGCTCCGCCCCAGTCCCGCCTCGGAGCCCTCGGGCCAGCTGGGTTCTCTCTCCGCTTCTGGCTCCGTTGGCGTCCTCGCAGCTGCTAGGCAACCGCCAAGGACCCGCAGGAGGTCTGCCCGGCCCGAGGCCTGAAGGACCCCTCCGGGGTACGGGCTGGCTAGCGCGGTGCCGGGAGGGAGGGCAGGAGGTGCCCGGGATGGCCAGGCCTGGGTAGGGCTGGTTGGCCGCAGGGTCAGCGGGCGGCGGTCGGGCCTCTTGCGGTGCTGAGGGGCGGGGACGCGGGTAAATGCAGCTGGGCCGTGTTTCTCTCTTTGGTGTAGGCATTTGTAGTTTGTGGCCTTTTCATCTCTTCTTTAGTAAAATACTTAGAAATCCCAGGGCGCCTGGGTGGCTCAGTCTGTTAAGCCTTGGCCTTCAGCTCAGATCAGGATCTCCGCGTCGAGGGCCGGAGCCCCGCCGGGCTCCCAGCTCAGTGGAGAGCCTGCTTCTCCCTCTCCCCCGCCCCTCCCCCTGCTCACTCTCTAGTTCAAATACATAAAAAATCTTAAAAAAATATTTAGACATCCCGCACTTGAAAGTTTCCTCAATTACCAGTGGCTGTATGAAGCAAAGACTAAAAGTACACATGAAAAGTGTAAAAACAAATTTGCATTTGGTTTGGTTGAATAACTTGCTCTTGATTATGTCCTCATCAAGGACGCGCAAGTCCTATGCTGCATTATTTGGTTGTCACTTTTGGTTTTGTTAAATAGCCGAGCCCTTTGTAACTCTTACCATGTGCTGTCGGGCTGGATCACTGTGTCTATGTCTGAAAATCTCTATATGAAGCACTAAAGTAGGATAAGAAATTACAGCAGCACCATTTTGATGAGTCCAGATGTTTTCAAGGTTGGAAATAAATCTTGACTCGGTGAAAAGAAGCTGAAGACATACAGAAAACACATAGGAAATGACTGAAGTGAGTCCTTCCTGCTCATTTACATTAGAAGTAATGAGCGGATGTCTCCAGTTAAAGGCAGAGCTGGAGTTAGGATTAGGTTTAAAAGACAAGATCCAGTGGCATGCTGTCTCCAGGAGGTTCACCTGGGACCCAGTGACACAAAGAGGGTTAAAGTGAGAGGGTGGAAAAGATCGTCCATACAGACATTAACCAGTGGAGATGTGGTGTGCCATCCCCATATCAGGCAAAATGGACCCTAAGTCAAGGCCCTTGGAAGAGGCGGGTGAGAGTGAGGGATTGTCTGGGCCGTGTTTAAGAAGAGAGACCCGGAGCCCCTTCAGGAAGCCGGTCCAAACGGGGTCTGACTGCTGGCAGTCTAAAGGTGCTGCTGAGAGAGATTTTCAGGGGTGTAACCCTTTCCCCGGGAGGTATGCAGACAGATTCCACTGGCCTGTGGGGCTCAGGCTGCCCTCTGCAGGCTGAGGATGTGTGGTGTGCCTGCACAAGCTGGGCAGATCTGGGGAGCCAGGGAGCTGGAATAGGTCAGCTCTAGGGAGAGGCCCTGCCCTAGGAGCGGCCTGCTTGGAGCACCGGATATCTGCCTAATTCCAAATGCACATATTCCCCCCTAAAGGCCCAGCTGGAGGAAACTGCACATCCTTGCCATTATGGGGCTCCAAAGACTCGCTGGGGTACCCTTCAATGAAACAGCTGGGAGCACTGATTGCTGTGCAACTCAGCATCCCCAGTGTGCAATCAGTTCAAACGTGGAAATCTGCCACCATGCAATGATTTTCAGGGGTGTGCCCCCTCCTTTCAGAAGGTCACTTTGTTGAGGAGGTCGGAGCTCCACTGGCTTGTAGGGTCCTGGACACACAAAACTGGTTGATCACTGCGTACTGCACACAGATGTCCCACACAGGGATGTACCCAGGGATCTGTACAGTGAGAAGTTCAGGAGAAGCCTGGTTTCAGGAGTGGGCTGTTGGGGGTACGTGGAACCTATCCATTTCTGAACGTGTACTAACTCAAATGTACCTATTTCCTTTGAAGGCTGAGCTGGAGGAGAGTGGACTTCCTTGGCAGGTGCAGCGGATTGAATGTTAGATAACGTGTTATCTCCGTATAATAGACACCTGTGAGGACTGACGAAGCTGGGGATCAAACAGGCAGACGGTCCTGGGACTGATAGTCACCACATTAAAACTGCTGCCAAAGAAATAGTTGCGGGGCATTGATCCCACAGCCAGGTGGCCAGCAGATGGGTTGGGACCAGGTTGTCCTCCACAGGCCTGAGAGACCCCAGCTGACAGTGGCAGGCTGGGGAGGTACCTACTGCTTATGCACAAAATATGGAGGTCCAGATAGGCAGGAACCTGGAAAAGGGCAAGAATCTTGAAAGGCTGGGTCTTGGGAGGGGGCTCTTGGGCCCACAAGAATTTACCCTATCCAACAAAAATGTGCTTTGAGACTGAAAGAGAATGGACTGCCTTTCCAGGACCGAGACGACTTGGGCTGCAGGAGTAATCCTCATGGGTACACCTGGGAGCTTTAATTACAGGTAAGCCCTAGAACATAAGGCAACCATTCTGAATGGGATTGAGCTGTGCAGATTTAAAACTGAGACTCAGAAATATTTTAGGGGGATGAACTTTCCATGGAACGGAGACTATGCACATGGTTGGGAACAAGGGAACTCCAGGCCAGGGAAAAATAAGAAAGGAGTTAAAATTCAGGGTTTTGGTTACAGTTTTGGATAGCGTCAGGGATAGGATTTATGGTTTGGGGGTAGGATTTAATGTTAGGGTACGGGTTAGGGTATGGGTTAGGGTACGGGTTAGGGTTAGGCTACAGGCTAGTGTACGGGTTAGGATTAGGGTATGGGTTAGGGTTAAGGTACGGGTTATGGTACGGGTTGGGGTGTGGGTTAGGGGTTAGGGTTTAGGTGACGGGTATGTGTTAGGGTACGGGTTAGGGTTAGGGTGTGGGTTAGGGTTACAGTATGGGTTAGGGTTAGGGTACAGTTAGTCTCTGGACCGAGACTTGTGGGAATAAGGAAGTCAGGAACCCACCTAGGGTTGGGGTTAGGGCCTAGGGGCATGGCAGGTAGAGCTCTCCTGCTCTCAATGCTTTCAGAAGTGTCAAATGGTGCATTTTGCTTTGTGGTGTCAGTCTGTGTCCTCCTGTAATGCTCAGGTGGCCCAAATCCCTGGGGCATGGAGCCAGGGACCTAGGGAGA
>NW_027401472.1:0-1992 GCF_003265705.2 Callorhinus ursinus
AGTGGTGAGAGTGGACATCCCTGCCGCGTTCCTGACCTTAGGGGAAAGGCTCTCAGCCTTTCCCCATTGAGAATGATACTCGCTGTAGGTTTTTCATAGATGGCTTTTATGATATTGAGGTATGTACCCTCTATCCCTATACTCTGAAGAGTTTTGATCAAGAAAGGATGCTATACTTTGTCAAATGCTTTTTCTGCATCTATTGAGAGGATCATATGATTCTTGTTCTTTCTTTTGTTAATGTATTGTATCACGTTGATTGATTTGCGGATGTTGAACCAGCCTTGCAGACCAGCCATATATCCCACTTGGTGATGGTGAATAATCCTTTTAATGGACTGTTGGATCCTATTGGCTAGTATTTTGTGAGAATTTTTGCATCCATGTTCATCAAGGGTATTGGTCTGTAATTCTCCTTTTTGATGGGGTCTTTGTCTGGTTTGGGGATCAAGGTAAGGGTGGCCTCATAAAATGAGTTTGGAAATTTTCCTTCCATTTCTATTTTTTGGAACAGTTTCAGGAGAATGGGTATTAATTTCTTTAAATATCTGATAGAATTCCCCTAGGAAGCCATCTGGCCCTGGGCTTTTGTTTGTTGGGAGATTTTTGATGACTGCTTCAATTTCCTTAGTGGCTATAGGTCTGTTCAGGTTTTCTATTTCTTCCTGGTACAGTTTTGGTAGTTGATACATCTCTAGGAATGCACCCATTTCCTCCAGGTTATCTAATTTGCTGGCATAGAGTTCCTCATAATATGTTCTTATAATTGTTTGTATTTCTTTGGTGTTGGTTATGATCTCTCCTCTTTCATTCATGATTTTGTTGATTTGGGTCATTTCTCTTTTCTTTTTGATAAGTCTGGCCAGGGGTTTATCAATCTTGTTGATTCTTTCAAAGAACCAGCTCCTAGTTTCGTTGATCTGTTCTGTTCTTTTGGTTTCTAGTTCATTGATTTCTGCTCTGATCTTTATTATTTCTCTTCTCCTGCTGGATTTAGGCTTTATTTGCCGTTCTTCTCCAACTCCTTTAAGTGTAGGGTTAGGTTGTATAATTGAGACCTTTCTTGTTTCTTGAGAAAGGCTTGTATTGCTATATACTTTCCTCTCAGGACTGCCTTTGCTGTATCCCAAAGATTTTGAACAGTTGTGTTTTCATTCTCATTGGTTTCCATGAATTTTTTGAATTCTTCTTTAATTTCCTGGTGGACCCATTCGTTCTCTAGTAGGATGCTCTTTAGCCTCCATGTATTTGAGTTCTTTCCGACTTTCCTCTTGTGATTGAGTTCTAGTTTCAAAGCATTGTGGTCTGAAATATGCACGGAATAATCCCAATCTTTTGGTACCGTTTGAGACCTGATTTGTGACCTAGGATGTGATAAATTCTGGAGAATGTTCCATGGGCACTAGAGAAGAATGTATATTCCGTTGCTTTCAGATGGAATGTTCTGAATATGTCTATGAAGTCAATTTGGTTCAGTGTGTCATTTAAAGTCTATATTTCCTTATTGATCTTTTGCTTAGATGATCTGTCCATTTCAGTCAGGGGGATGTTAAAGTCCCCCACTATTATTGTATTGTTGTCAATGTGTTTCTTCGCTTTTGTTATTAATTACCTGATATAATTGGCTGCTCCCATGTTCGGGGCATAGATATTTACAATTGTTAGATCTTCTTGTTGGATAGACCCTTTAAGTAGGATACAGTGTCCTTCCTCATCTCTTATTACAGTCTTTGTTTTAAAATCTAATTTGTCTGATATAAGGATTGCCACCCCAGCTTTCTTTTGGTGTCCATTAGCATGGTAAATGGTTTTCCACCCCCTCACTTTCAATGTGGGGGTGTCTTTGGGTCTAAAATGAGTCTCTTGCAGACAGCATATGGATGGGTCTTGTTTTTTAATCCAATCTGATAGCCTGTGTCTTTTGATTGGGGCATTGAGCCCATTTACATTCAGGGTAACTATTGAAAGGTATGAATTTAGTGCCATTGTATT
>NW_027401472.1:2092-2990 GCF_003265705.2 Callorhinus ursinus
TATTTACAATTGTTAGATCTTCTTGTTGGATAGACCCTTTAAGTAGGTTATAGTGCGCTTCCTCATCTCTTTTTACAGTCTTTGTTTTAAAATCTAATTTGTCTGATATAAGGATTGCCACCCCAGCTTTCTTTTGGTGTCCATTAGCATGGTAAATGGTTTTCCACCCCCTCACTTTCAATGTGGGGGTGTCTTTGGGTCTAAAATGAGTCTCTTGCAGACAGCATATGGATGGGTCTTGTTTTTTAATCCAATCTGATAGCCTGTGTCTTTTGATTGGGGCATTGAGCCCATTTACATTCAGGGTAACTATTGAAAGGTATGAATTTAGTGCCATTGTATTGCCTGTAAGATGACTGTTACTGTATATTGTCTGTGTTCCTTTCTGATCTATGCTGCTTTTAGGCTCTCTCTTTGCTTAGAGGACCCCTTTCAATACTTCCTGGAGGGCTGGTTTCGTGTTTGCAAATCCTTTAGTTTTTGTTTGTTCTGGAAGCTTTTTATCTCTCCTTCAATTTTCAATGAGAGCCTAGCTGGATATAGTATTGTTGGATGCATATTTTTCTCGTTTAGTGCTCTGAAGATATCATGCCAGTCCTTTCTGGCCTGCCAGGTCTCTGTGGATAGGTCTGTTGCCAATCTAATATTTCTACCATTGTAGTTTACATATCTCTTCTCTCGAGCTGCTTTCAGGATTTTCTCTTTGTCACTGAGACTCGTAAGTTTTACTATTAGATATCGGGTGTTGTCCTATGTTTATTGATTTTGAGAGGCGTTCTCTGTGCCTCCTGGATTTTGATGCCTGTTTCCTTCCTCTTATTAGGGAAGTTCTCTGCTATACTTTGCTCCAGTATACCTTCTGCCCCTCTCTCTCTTTCTTCTTCTTCTGGGATCCCAA
>NW_027401472.1:3090-4166 GCF_003265705.2 Callorhinus ursinus
TCTCTCTTCTGCCTCATTTATCCTAGCAGTTAGTGCGCCCATTTTTGATTGCACCTCATGAATAGCCTTTTTGATTTTGACTTGGTTAGATTTTAGTTCTTTTATTTCTCCAGAAAGGGTTTCTCTAATAACTTCCACGGTTTTTTCAAGCCCAGCTAGTATCTTTAAAGTCATGATTCTGAACTCTAAGTCCGACATCGTACTAATGCCCGTATTGAGAGTAGGTCCCTGGCTGACAGTACTATCTCTTGTTCTATTTGCTGAGGTGATTTTTTTCGTCTTATCATTTTGTCCAGAGGAGAATAGATGAATGAGAGAACAAAATGCTAACAGGTTAACAACGTCCCCAGCAAATATACTCTAAACAAATCAGAAAAGACCTGAAACCAGGGGAAAAGAAAGGGAAAGAAAGAAAAAAGAAAGAGAAAGTAAAGAAAAAAAATGAAAAAGATAAAAACAAAAACAGAGCAATACAAAAAAAAAACAGAATATGATCAAATATGATCAGGCTAGTGCATAGATCAGTGCCACACACTAGATTTTGGGCGTATTTTGGTCTGTTAGAAAAACGTGCCTCCTAAAATTTTAAAGGAAGACTTATATATTTACAAAATAAGGGTTGATACAATGAAGGGATGGAAGATGACTGTAAAGATAAAAATTATAAAAGATATTATAAAAGGGATTTATAAGATAAGAAGTTGTTTGAAAAAAGAAAGTGGATTTAAAAAAAATGAAAAAAAAATGAAAGAAAAAAAAAGGTAGAGAATGTGATCAGGCAGGAGAGTAGAACAAAGCCATACACTAGTGATTTATGGTATATTTTGATCTGTTAGAAGAAACTGTATCTCAAAATTTTAAAGAGAGAACAATTTATATATACATGCCAAAAATAAGGGTAACCACTATGAAGGGATAATATATGACTCAAAAATGAAAAAGAAAAAATGTTTTTTAAAAAAGGAATTGATAAGATGTTGGTTGAAAAACGGAAAACGAAAAATAAAAAAAAAACAGTTAAAAAAATTAACTCTGAAAAACTAATGAATCATGGTAAAAAAAAGCCATGAATTCTA
>NW_027401473.1:0-4165 GCF_003265705.2 Callorhinus ursinus
CAGCTACCAGTACGAGGTGTGTCTGAGGGGAGACTCGGGGACCAATGAATTCAAGTTCCTCAAGCCCATTATCCCTAATCTGAAGTTTCAGATCACAGGGAGGGAAGTGGAAGAATATCCCTCCTGTCAGAATGATTTGGGTTTCTGATAAAGGATGAAAAATAAACGCTCATATTGTAAAAGTATATTTTTATTATGAAATTCATCCTGAGTTACTTGTAGAAAATTGCTTTCATAGTATTTCAAATATTGTTAAAGTCCTAGAACAAATTTCTTCAGAGAAATGGATCCAGCTTTAGCTCTAGCAAACTTCCACAAAGCATGGAATGTATATGTCTTGTGGTTTATCTCAAACAATTGTACATTGTTTGCAATCTATTACATGAAAATCTTGTTTGAGATGTTTTAAGTTTGTTTTGTCTTTAAAGTTTATTGCTACTCTTATTTTTTGAGTTGGAGTGTTGTACTATAACTACACTTAGTTTTAGAACTGTTGGTTGTAGAGTATCTTTTAAAGCTTTTTAAAAAGCATTTACTATGCATCATACATTATGTTAACACTTTTAATCTTAGAAGTACACCTATGAGGTATCTTTAGAAATGAGCAAATCAACATCTATGGAGAGGTTCAGTGAATTCACTAGGGTCATCAACTAATAAATGGTAGAGGTGAGCATCTCTCCTAGATCTGTCTGACTCTGAGAACTTGCTATGATGCTATAGTGTTTTCTGTCATTAAATATCACCTGGCAAGTTTCTCCCTGATTAAGGAGAAGAAGTCTTCTCATGTTAATATTCCTGTTCAGTCTTTTTACATTTGGGAAATAATAATGTATGTAGTGGTCTGTGGTTATATGTTCTCATTTACCAATAATCCAGCTTTTCTGGATCAATTATTCAACTATTATTATTAAAGCTATGATCTGACCAAAGCTTAAAAAAATATTGGAAGTGCTTTCTCCTTGTTATCTGAACACAAAACCTTATTTCACAGAAAAGTTAATGGCCCTGAATAGAAATAATACATAATTTTGATTGTTTCATTAGTTTATTTTTTGCTCACATTGCAGTAATACTTCTCGAGTGGTCCCTACCTACTTTTAAAACACATTTCCTTCCTTAATTTTAAAGTTTTTTTAAAAAATAACTTTCCTATTCAATATGTTGCAGTTGCTGAATCAGGATAGTATAAGAAAAGAATGGTTTAAATATATCATATTAAAGAAACAAATTATCATCCAATTGCTTAGAGATTCTGAAGAGTTGAGAAGCTTTGTTTGTCATAATAATCTGTCATTGCTTTTTCTTTAACAATTATCCAGATAATTCTTACACAACTATTCTAAATGTATTGTAAGTGAAGTACCGGTAACTCTTAAAATAGTGCTATTAACTGTGAATTACTAATGGGATATAGCCTAAGGGCAAAAGAAAAAAACCTCACAGCAGTAAAATCTTAAGTTGTTTTCATAATGTCAGGATAAAATTATCCAATTTTTCCAACAAATCAATGAAAGGGGAAAAGGGAGGAGGGAATTTTACACAATGAAAGAAATTAAGACACATACCAAGGAAATATAATGCTTGGTGGATCTTGTTTGGGTCTTGATTCAAACAACCATAACAACTTTGAAAGAATTGGAGAAATTTGAACCTAGATGGATATTAAATAATGTTAACCTAATTTCTTAGGTATGGGAATAGCATTGTAGTTGGGTTTTTTTTAAGTCATTAAAAGTTGGAGATGCATAATGAAGTATTTATGGGTGAAAACTTAGTTTGAGATAGGAAAATGATGGGCAGATAAAGTGGGCAAATATGGAAAAATATTGATAATTGTTGAAGCTAGTTATGAGTACCTGGAGATTCATCATACTATTCTTCTTTATAGGGTTTGGATTTCTCATAATAAGTTTTTTAACAAATGACACTGTAAGAAGAGGAGTTAACAAAATTAGGACATCCTTCTGAGATACAGAATCACCACTGCAGTTACAGATGATATCTCTATTAGATAAACTCTCCAGCCTTTCCTTGTTTCATCATTTGACATGATAAGTTCTATCTGAATAATCCTGCTCATGCATCCTACCACATGAATCTTGGGTGTTTTTCTAGTCATGGCAATGGACGCATGTAAACTGCTACCTGAGGGCATCAAATTACATGCCCAGTGTGTGTGTGTGTGTGTGTGTGTGCAGGTTAATATCTTTCTGCCTCAGTTCCTCATCTGTAAGATGGGGAAACTCACTGTAGCCCTATGTGGTAGATATCTCCACCTTACAGATAAGGAAACTGAGACAAGTTTAAATAATTTGTCCAAGGTTCATAGCTACTAATTATTCCAATAGTTCATGGCAACAAAAGTATATAACTCTGAAAGTTTTCTATATGACTCCACCTGTATATTTTAAAGAATTTCTGCATATATTTTCTTCTTAGCTAGGTTGTTACATAAATATTTTCTTTTTGCTGAAAGTAGAAAAGCAGAAAGTCCCTACTAGTGTTTTTTCTCCTGTCTGGCCCTCAGACAATTGTCTACACCATAAAGTCTAGGGATAGTAAAGGCAAGGCTCCATATAGTTTATACAGGCCAAGAGTTAGGAATACTGCATCCATTTGCATCCCAGAAAATGTAAGATCCTATGACGACGCCTGGTGGCGCTGCAGGATAAGAAGGTACAAACCAGCCCTGCAGCTGCGACTCCATAAACAGGCAAAACTAAGCGGCAGAAACTGGAAGCCCACGGGAAGCTTGGATGCCACGGGAGGGAGGACTGGAAGGGCTGGGTCCTCTAACAGGACCACTTACTGGAATATTTCTGAGGTATCTTGGGAAAGAGCCACAAGTCTTGGATTCTGAAGTCTTTACAGTTCAGCAGAACCACCCTCCAGGGAGGCTTTACCAGACAAGAACAATGGAGACCAGCAGGAAGCTCATTTGCAGACAAAGGCAAGTCCTTTTATTCATTCTCCTCTTGGGTTTATCTCAGGCAGGCTTGGACCCTAGGCGCTATTCTGTGGTGGAGGAAACTGAGGGTCATGCATTTGTAACCAATTTAGTAAAGGACCTGGGTCTGGGTCAGAGGGAACTCTCCAAGCGGGGAGCTAGGGTCATTTCCAAAGGGAACAAACTACATTTGCAGCTTGATCGGGAAACTGGAGATCTGTTGCTAAATGAAAAACTGGACCGGGAGGAATTGTGCGGTCACACGGACCCCTGTGTGCTGCATTTCCAGGTGTTGCTAGAAAATCCCTTAAAGTTTTTTCAAGCTGAGTTACAGGTAATAGACATAAATGACCATTCCCCAGTATTCATAGACAGAGATATGTTGTTAAAAATATCAGAGAGCAGTCCACCTGGAACTACATTTCCACTGAAGAACGCTCAGGATATGGACGTGGGCCGAAATAATATTGAGAACTATGTAATTAGCCCCAATTCCTACTTTGGGGTCCTTACCCGCAAACGCAGCGATGGCAGTAAATATCCTGAATTGGTGCTGGACAAAGCCCTAGATCGGGAGCAGGAACCTGAGCTCAGGTTAACCCTTACAGCTCAGGATGGCGGCTCTCCACCCAGGTCTGGCATTGCTCAGATCTACATCGAAGTCGTGGACATCAACGATAACGCCCCCGAATTTGAGCAGCCTTTATATAGGGTACAGATTCCTGAGGACAGTCCCATTGGCTTCCTGATTGTCACAGTCTCTGCTACCGATGTAGACACAGGAATCAACGGAGAGATTTCCTATTCACTTTTCCAGGCTTCTGAAGAGATTTGCAAAACCTTTGAGATCCACCACAAGACAGGAAAAATTCGACTGAAAAAACAACTTGATTTCGAAAGAATACAGTTCTATGAGGTCAATATTGAGGCCAGAGATGCTGGCAGCCTTTCCGGAAAATGCACCGTTCTGACTCAAGTCATGGATGTGAACGACAATGCCCCGGAAGTCACCGTGTCTGCATTTACTAGACATATACCTGAGAACTCGCCTGAGGCTGTGGTTGCAGTTCTCAGTGTATCAGACCTTGATTCAGAAGAAAACGGGAAAATAAATTGCTCCATTCAAGATGATCTACCCTTTCTTCTGAAATCTTCCTTGGAAAATTTTTACACCCTAGTAACAGAGAGACCACTGGACAGAGAGAGCCAGGCCGA
>NW_027401474.1:0-4165 GCF_003265705.2 Callorhinus ursinus
AATGCCTTCCTGAGTTCCCAATGGTGCGTTTTCCTTCCGGGTGGCAGCCCGAGTCCCTCCGTATTGCTTGGGTATACCGAATCTTTGGGGTTTTGGAGCCAGAGTCTGGGGACTGACCCCTCCGCAGCCAATGCCGGTGAACTTTAGGACATAGAGACACGGGAGGCCTGTTATGCCGGCGCCGCGTCGAGGTTCCCGGGGGTGAGGGTCGCGGCGTGTGTCAGCCTGAGTGTCTTTAGTCAGCGTGAGTGTCTTGCTCCTCTTTACGGCCCAGGGACCGCTGAAAGTGTGGGTTCCCTAGGGCGGGCGTGCAGCGCTCTCGTGCTAAGAATCCTTTCTGGGGTTACCACTGGCCGGGTTTCGTTCTGGGTGGCAAGCTGAGTCTTTTGGTATGGCTCAGGTGTCCCCTGTCCGTGGGGTTCTGGAGCGAGACCTGCGGGAAGAAGGCACTCAAGAGCCCACCTAGGGTTGGGGTTAGGCCCTAGGGGCACGGCAGGCCGAGCTCTCCTGGTCTCAGCGCTTTCAGAACTGGAAATGGCACATTTTGCTTTGTGGTGTCAGTCTGTGTCCTCTGGTATTGCTCAGGTGGCCCAAATCCCTTGGGCATGGAGCCAGGGACCTAGGGAGAGACCTCTCCGAAGCCACGTGAGGGTTAGGGTTAGGGTTAGGGCCCAGGTGCACGGCACTCCTGGTGTGTGTTAAGTGTGGAGAGCTTGGGATGCGCCGTGTGTCTTGAGGGCGGGAGTAAGGTTGAGTGTCAGGCTCAGGATTTGCCATCAGGTGGCGCGGAAAGTGCAGTTTCGCCGGGATGGGCTTTCAGCGTTCTGCTCTGAATGCTTTCCGGAGATCCGAGTGGTGCGGTTTCCTTCTGGGTGGCAACCTGAGTCCCTTGATACTGCTCAGGTGTCCCGAATATCTGGTGCTTTGGAGCAAGGCTCTGGGGAAAGATGCTCAGAAGCCAACTTCAGGTTAGGCTTGGGGCTGAGGGGCACGCCAGGCCTGATGAAATGGCACTGTGATGAGCTTCCTGGGGACTGAGTTGAGGCCGTGGGTCAGGGGGGAGTGTCAGGCTCAGAGATTGCGGCCTGGGTACGTTGACCTCAGGGTTCGTTGGGATGGACCGGCAGTTCTCCTGCTCGGAAAGCTTTCTGGATTTCCCCATGGCGTGTTTTCCTTTTTAGCGGCAGGCTGAATCCTCTGGGCCCGGTCAGGTGTCCCCTGTCCCTAGGGCTTTCGAGCCAGGCCCCTGGGGGGAATAGAACCTTCAGAAGTCCCATAGGGTCACGGTTAATTCCTGGGGGATGGCAGGCCTGAGGTGCAAGGCCTGTAGTCCACTCTGGGGCATTTGTCTTGAGGGCAAGGGTCAGGTTGAGCATCCGGTTCAGGGTTGGCACCAGAAGGTGCCAAATATGTGCCTTGGCTGGGATGGGCATTCAGATTTCTCGTGTTCTGAACGCTTTCCGGAGTTGAAAGTAGTCTGTTTGAATTCTTTTTGGCATTGGAGTCCTCTGGTGTCGCTCAGTTACCGCCATCCATGGGGGGCTTTGGAGCCAGGCTCCGGGGACAGACCCACTCAGATGCCAAGCTAGGGCGAGGCTTAGGGCTTAAGGGCATGGCATGCCCGATGTGCCGGCGCTGTGATAAGCTTCCCGGGGTCTGATTTGAGGATGTGGGTCAGCGGGGAGTGTCAGGCTCAGGGATTGCGGCCCAGGCACGTTGAACTCGGGGTTCGTTGGGATGGTCCGGCACAGTTCTGGGGCGGTCCGGCACAGTTCTCCCGCTCGGAATGCTTACCGGTGTTGCCAATGGCTCGTTTTCCTTTTTCGTGTCAGGCTGAGTCCTCTGGCCGGGGTCACGTGTCCCAAGTCCCTGAGGCTTTGGAGTCAGGCTCTGGGGCCAGACCCCGCTCGGAAGCCAAGCTAGGGTGAGGCTTAGGGCTTAGGGGCATGACAGGCCTGATGTGCCGGTGTTGTGATGAGATTCCCGGTGTCTGAGTTGAGGGGGTGGGTCGGTGGGGAGTGTCAGGCTCAGGGATTGCGGCCCAGGCACGTTGAACTCGGGGTTCGTGGGGACGGACTAGCATAGTTCCACTGCTCGGAATGTTTACCGGTGTTCCCCATGGCACGTGTTCCTGTTTATTGGCAGGCTGAGTCCCCTGGCCCTGGTCAGTTGTCCCTGGTCCCTGGGGCTTTGGAGCCGGGCGCCTGGGGCAGAGCCTTCAGAAACCTCCGTGGGGTCCCGGTTAGGGCCGAGGGGCATGGCAGGCCTGATGTGCAAGCATTGTAGCCAGCTCTTGGGGGGTTTGTTTTGAGGGGTTGGGTCAGGTTGAGAGTCTGGCTCAGGGTTGGCCGCCTGTGGGCGCCAAGTTTGTGCATTGGTTGGGAAGGGCATTCTGAGATGTCCTGTTCTGAAGGCTCTCTGGAGAGAGCCTGATTCCAAAGCCTCAGGGAATTCGGACACCTGACCAGGGCCAGAAGCCTCAGCCTGCCACAAAAAAGGAATACGTGCCATGGGAAAATCCGGTAAGCATTCTGAGGGGGAGAACTGTGCTGGACCGTCCCCAGGAGCCCCGAGTTCAACGTGCCCGGGCCGCAATCTCTGAGACTGACACTCCCTGCTGAACCACGGTCTCAACTCAGACCCCGGGAAGCTCATCAGAGCACTGGCACATCAGGCATATCATGCCCCTAAGCCCTAAGCCTCACCCTAGCTTGGCATTTGAGTGGGTCTGTCCCCGGAGCCTGCCTCCAAATCCCCCCAGGGATGGCAGTAAGTGAGCGAAACCAGAGGACTCCAATGCCAAAAAGAATTCAAACAGACTACTTTCAACTCCGGAAAGTGTTCAGAACACGAGAAATCTGAATGCCCATCCCAGCCAATGCACACATTTTGCGCCTTCTGCCATCCAACCCTGAACCGGATGCTCAACATGACCCTCGCCCTAAAGTCAAATCCCACAGAGCGGACTACAGCCCTTGCACCTCATGCCTGCCATCGCCTAGACCCTAACCGTGACCCTCCGGGGCTTCTGAAGGGTGAGTTCCCCCCAGGGGCCTGGCTCCAAAGCCCTAGGCACTGGGGACACCTGACCGGGGCCAGAGGACTCAGCCTGCCAATAAAAAAGAAAACATGCCATGGGGAACTCCTGGAAAGATTTCCAAGCAGGAGAAATGTGCCGGTCCATCCCAACGAACCCTGAGGTCAATGCACCCAGGCCGCAATCCCTGAGCCTGACATACCCCCTGACCCACGGCCTCAAATCTGTCTCACGGAAGCTCATCACAGCGCCGGCATATCAGGCCTGGCGTGCCCCTCAGCCCCAAGCCTAACCCGAGCTTGGCTTCTGAGCATCTCTCCCCAGAGCCTTGCTCCAAAGCACCAGGTACTCGGGACACCTGAGCAGTATCAAGGGACCCGGGCTGCCACCCAGAAGCAAACCGCACCACTCGGATCTACGGAAGGCATTCAGAGCAGAACGCTGAAAGCCCATCCCGGCGAAAATGCACTTTCCCCGCCGCCTGGCGGCAGACCCCGAGCCTGACACTCAACCTGACCCACGGCATCAAGACAAACCCCGATGCTGCCTCGTCGGGACTGCCGTGCCGCTTTGCCCTAACACTATCCCTCACGGACTTCTGATGTCTCTGGCCCCAGAGGTCTGGCTCTAAAGACACAAGGATTGGGGGCATCTGAGCAATACCAGAGGATTTAGCCTGTCCTCCAGAAAGGAACCGCACCATTAGAAACTCGGGGCAAAACATTCTGAGTAGGAGAACTCTGGGTGCCCATCACAGCGAAATGCCTCTTTCAAAGGCCCCTACCCGCAAACCCTGAGCTTCACACTCACCCGAATTCCCACACTGCCAACTCAGATCGCCCACCCCCTGAAGCTTGCCCAAGTGTGGGCAGATCAGGGATGAAAAGACCCTAGGCCGTAAGTTTATCCCTAGGTTGGCTTCTGAGTTTCTGTCCCCAGCAGCCTGGCTCCAAAGACCCAGGGATGGCAATACCTGAGCGACACCAGACGACTCAGCTTGCCGAAAAGAATTCAAACACACTACTTGCAACTGCGGAGAGCATTCAGAACCCGAGAACTCTGAATGCCCATCCCAGCCAATAGACAAATTTGGTGCCCTATGGAGGCCAACCAAGATCCTGACACTCA
>NW_027401475.1:0-4163 GCF_003265705.2 Callorhinus ursinus
AAAAATTTATAAAAATGTATATTTAGTCTGAAAAAGTGCTTCCTCATTCTTGAACATAACTGAACTTCTAACTTTATTTTTTATGATTATGCTTATTTCTAATATTACAAATTGAAAATTTACTGTAAAATAGCTTAGTTTTCCATTGTTCTTTTTAATTAAAGGTGAGCAATAAAAAATCCTTTGGAAAAAATTAATTCTAACCAGTTATTTTATGTACACTGATTCGCATTTGTATCCCTCCTAGGTAAGTATTGGAAGCCACTAACTATAGTGCACTTAACAAAATACAGATAAAACATGGGTTACAGATGTTATCATAATGTGGCATTCTGTTTTATGTTTCATATTGTTTGCCTTCTTTTCTCATAATACCTTTCTAGCAGTTGTTAGATGCTAATTATAAAATTCAAAAACTCCCAATCATTGAAATAGACATGTAGACCCTGGGTATTAAAATAGAAATCATGCACTTTAGGCTTTAATCATATCAATGTATAAACATGATTGCTAGTCTATTAACATTTAAATTGTGTAGATTAATATACTCCTACTGTTACAACTCATGGGTGTTTTGAAAGGTAATCAAATTGAAAACACTGATCCCACCAGTGCAAAGATGCTTTTATTATTGTTATTAAGCCAGAGTCTTCTCTCCAAATAGATATAACACAATAATTTGAAAGCGTTAAAATTCTATGAAAATGCAGTAATTAGTACTACATAAATGATCTTCTAAATCCCTTTTTAGGCAACGCCCAATTATTTATGAGAAACTGGTAATCAAGATACAGAAAAACAAACCTGCAAAATGGAACAACCCCACTCTAATTTGTAGATTACAGCTCCTCCCTGATCTATACTAACAGATTATTTTAGTTTATTTTTAAAGAGCTCATCATTTATATGAAAAGACATAGGTTGAAATAAAACTATGTAGGAGAAAACAATCCTTATAATGAAAGAAGCACTGGCTTGCTAAGGGATGACATAGCATCTATCAGTAAAATGAAACAGCTGTCTCAGAAAACAAAGATAAAAGCTGAATGCCTTCATAAAGGAAAAGGAGATGGAAGACCATGCTGTATTATTCAAGCTCAGAAGTCTAATAGACAAAGAAAGGTCACTGGCAGGTACATGATGTGGTGGAGCTACCCACACTAAACGCTGAAGTCCAGGAGGTCAACACTGCTCTGAATGGTTTCAGTCTAAACGACACCTGCTCAGAGATCTTTCCTCCACCCTCCTCCCTATGTAGTCTCAACTCACCCAACCCAGAAGCCACATTCTCAGTCTCTATACCCTGTTCATTTCCTTCAAGGCATTTTCCACTTTTTTTCCCCCCACTGCTCCAGGAGGGTAGAGCTCACTTCAAATTTGTTCAGCACTATATTCCCAACATCTAACATACGCCTAGCACATAGCAGACAGGCAAAAAACAGTTAATGAATAAATTAACAAATGTCCCACTGCCACGGAGAGAATACCTAGACCCAACTAGTCCTAAAAAGATAAGCTGTGACTTCTTAAGAATGGATTCTGGAACTTTTGCCTCATCATCAGCACAACTGACTTTACAGTTATCAATGAACTCAACATGGTGAAAAATGCTAACAGATTTTTAACAAGACTCCCAATATTAAATGCAAAAATTCCTTGCCAGGGGCGCCTGGGTGGCTCAGTCGTTTAAGCGTTTGCCTTCGGCTCAGGTCATGGTCCCAGGGTCCTGGGATTGAGTCCTGCATTGGGCTCCCTGCTCAGTGGGGAGAGCCTGCTTCTCCCTCTCCCTCTGCTGCTCCCCCTGCTTGTGCTCTCTCTCTGATAAATAAAAAAATAACTCTAAAAAAAAATTCCTCTCTAAAAAGAAAAAGCTGGCCTCTACTTTCAAGGAGAATCTATGAGTCTGTGAGAGAGGTTAGACCTACAGGTAGTAGTTTTTTTTGTATCAAGTGTATGCTGAAGATATTATAATTACATTATGGAAAGAAACATTAATTTACTGACAGACTTTAGGTACCTATACTTACTGCAGAAACAAAAAGAAAATGGCTGCCACCTGTACTTCAAACACAGATGTAATAATTTTTAAACTTCAATGTAATAATTATTTGAATTCTAATTAATTTCTCAAAAAATCTCAATAAAAAACATGAACTATGTACTTTCCCATTTAAAAAATGTTTATGCCTTTAGAGGACAAATTGCAATAATCCTACTTATAATACTATGTCCTAGTAGCATATGCCATAAGTAGTAATAATTACCACAAAAGGAAAACATTCTATCCTCTAGGCATTTTATATATTATTATATATTATTCATTAGATTCTCACAATTTCATGAGATGACTGTTGATTATTTACATTTACATTTAAGAAACTGGGGCTCAAATGAGTTAAAAAATATTGTCTAATGCCAACAGACTAGTGCATGGTACAATAGAGACTTTGCAGTTAGCATGACTCAGTGGAACAGAGCACAATAAAAGGTTTTGATCAGCCAAGCAATAATCCAGTAGCAGAAGAAAAATATTTATCCAGAGAAAAATAAGGAAGAAAAACCATCAGTCATTTTTAGATGCTAAATATATAGGTTCTACAAAGCAAAAACCATAATTCCTCCACACTTTGTGCCTTGGATAGCTTTGTTAAATTCAACCCAAAACCTATCTCATACCGCTTTTTGAAAAAACTCTTTTCTAAGTTACAGACTTCATATTTTAAAATGTTGTACTGAAGAAAAATGTGAAAGAGGATTTAAGTGATCTTACTGTTATCAATAAAACTCCAAATTCCAAAGGTGCACCGTGGACTCCCCTGTTGGAAGGTTTGTAGCACAGCCTGTTACGGCTATTATATCCTACTGATAACCACAGACTTCTGAAAGTAGATCCTGGGAAGTGGGAACAATTCACAAAGAATTTAGTTTATTTTCCCTGTCCTCCCAGCCAGCTTGGACTGAATATGGGTTTGTTTCATTTTGTTTTGGTGTGGTTTTGTTGGGGGTTTTGTGTTTTTGTTTTTGTTTTTTTTTTGCCAATTTCATTGCTTCCTTAAACACATCTGCAAATAGATGCTTCACATCCTGTAACCATTATACGTTCATCCAAGCAGCTTTTTCTTGAATCCAACAAAATAGTTTTTTTCATTTATGATCTTAGTGTCTTGAGTGAGCATTGACTTTGTGTCCTTCCTAACAGATGACCATGAAGTCTGACACAGGTTGCTTAGCAACTGCCTCATGCCCAGAAGTAGAAATAACTCTTTGATATACTCACTCTGTGTATTTCTCCTGATTTATTTCATTTGTGTTTAACATGGTAGATCAAACAGAATCATTAGAATCCTACTAACACCCCCAAGGGTAGAAGAGTTCCTGGTCCACTTTTAAGCTAAAGTACCCAGAGATCAAAACAGCTTACAAGTCAGTACTGCAGAGTAAAAGAACAATAAAATACACTGTGCCCATTACCAAGGATAAGGTGCATACATTCTCGTCAGTGCTGGCACAACGATGTTCTTTGAAACTTGAAAAGAATTCTCAAAATTGTTATTGTAACACTCACTTTTTGCAAAAGGATAAAGGACTATATATTTCCCATCATGTTGTTGCTAAAAAGTCTTTGATATCCTGAAGGACAATCGATTGTTTTAATGCATGATATGGTGCAATTCATCATACAGCTGGAACAATACTAATCACCCCTCTTGTTTGCATCAACCATCACTCTTCGACCCTCATTGTATCTGATCCAATCTAAGCTCATTTATATTATATGTGACTTGTTTATATAGAAAGAAGTCAACCAAATATGCAGTGGTACTGTACATCAGAGCAATAATCCATGCAGAAGGGTCCTGGGTCTAAAATTCAAAAGTAAAGAACTTAAAAGCTTTTAAAATATAATTTGGGGATGAAAATATGTAGTTAATATTAGGATATAATAAATATGAAAATTTACATCAGCAAGGATTAAAAGAATTTTAATAAAGGAAACCAGTTAGAATTTTGTAAGCCTACTATTTTTAGCACAAGTTTAAAAATTTCTGGAAACCAGCAGAGTTTTTTTAAATTTTTTTATTGTTATGTTAATCACCATATATTACAACATTAGTTTTTGATGTAGTGTTCCATGATTCATTGTTTGTGCATAACACCCAGTG
>NW_027401476.1:0-407 GCF_003265705.2 Callorhinus ursinus
TATCTGGTTTCCTTTGATCACGTCCTAGGAAGGGAGTAAGAGCAGATGTGTCATGAGGAGAACAGATTAGATAAATCAGTATACCTGATGACATTCTTTCAGGCATATTAAAACCTTGCTGACACATCTGTCCCTTGAATCTTGGACAAAACATCAAGACGGTGGGCTAGAATGTGCCAGCCCTCATTTCCCACAGACACTCCATAAAGCACAACATATGGACAAACATAGTTTTGTCAGAACTCCAGAAACCAGCTAAAAAGGTGCAAAAGCCACATGAATCCTTAACCAAGAAAAAGTCCTTACTCAAAATGTTGGGAAATTTTGTGGAATTGTGCCTCCCCTTGCCATACCCCCAGCTGGAGCAGTGTGGTTTAGTCAGGAGGACACTTCTTAATTCTCAGTTC
>NW_027401476.1:507-4162 GCF_003265705.2 Callorhinus ursinus
TACTGACTTGTGGAGGGATCTCCATATGATTTCTGTCTGTCCCTGGCTCAGAACAGTGATGGGGAAAGTGGCATAGTTGGAAGTCCTCTGATGGCAGGGACAGTTGCAGTGGATCATTAAAGCAACAGTGAGCTACAATTTGTGGGGGAAGCAAGACATTAACAAAGAGACATTTAATACAAATCCAAGGCTTCTAGAAAAAAAAAATCCAGGGATGATAGTCTAAGGAAATTTAAAAGTGACTTGTGTGTGGAGAACTTGACCAAAACACACAGAAGTCCACCTTTACTTCTTTTATAAGATTTGAAAAACCAAACCTGGAAATTATTATAAATACATATTAATGGGCCCACACATAAAAAATCTCATCTTTGATATCAGTAATGTAATGTGTTGTAGAAATCTTTTTTTTGTAATCCACATATATTGTGGGCCGAATTGGGTACCCTCTTAATTCCTATGTTGAAATCCTAACCTCCATTATTTTATAGTGTCTGTATTTGGAAATAGTACTTCCAATAGGCAATTAAGTCAACATGGATCATATGGTCTCCTTCATCCAATATACGTGATTTCATATAAGTGGAGTTTAAGATACTGACACTTTTAGAGTTACAGCCGTGTAAAGACAGACAGAGAAGATGGATGTCTACAAGCCAAGGAAAGGGTTCCCAACAAAATTCAACTCTGCCAACCCCTTGACGTCCATCTGGTAGCCTTCAGAAAAGTGAGAAAATTAACTATTATTAATTACAACCCAGGTTGCGATACTTTGATATGGCAGCCCCAGCAAACACACTATGGTAATGACAAATAAAGTATCAATAAACTACAGACAAAAGGAAATAGGAGGTAAATAAAAGCATCCCATTATTAAAAAATCAACAAAATGAAGGCATTAAAAAAGGTAATGAGGGACAGCAATAGCTATAACAAGAAAACACTTAACAAAAAGGCATTGAGTTATTTTCCCACCAGTAATCCTATTAAATGTCCCATTCAAAAGATACAGACTGACAGAATGGAATGGATTTAAAAAGAGAAAATAACTATGCTGCCTACAGGATACTCTCCTTAGTTCTAAGGACAGATGTTGATAGATTGTTAATGAAACGATAAAAAAAAAAAGTGTGCTGAAGTAGTAACCGATTGAGATCAGAGGCTTTTATACTAATTCCACACAAAAATAAAACTGTAAGAAAGGAAAAGGACACATAACAATAATAATGACACTTCACAATTATAAATATATGTATACCAAAACCCAGAGATATTAAATATATATAGAAATCTTGGCATGATTTCTAGGGGAACATGGAACATTTTCCAAGATAGACCTTATATAAGACCAATAAACATTTGTTAACATTTTAAGAAGGGTAAAGTCATACAAACTGCGTTCCTTATCATAATGAGATAGAATTAAGTATTTTATTTAATTTTGCTGAAGCAAATTTAAGATTGCTGAAGCACATCTCGCAAATCGAGAATATACATGAAAATTTAATTACATACTCATAAACAACAAACTGGTCGAAGAATTAAACACAAGGGAAATTATAAATTATCCTGACAAAAATGAAAATAACACAATGTACCAAAATTTATTAGATATAGGAAAGGCAATGTTAAGAGGGAATTTAGAGTTCTAAAAGCCCACTTTAAAGAAGACTGCCAACTTGAGGCTCTATGGAGATGGCAGAGGGGGAGGATCCTGAACTCACTTAGTCCCAGAGACACACAAGATAACAAACACATCCATGCAACTACCTCTGAAAATAACCCAAGGATTGTCAGAACAAACTCTCTAGTTACTCATAGAGAGGAGGCCACATAAAAAATGTCAGGAGAAACGGAGATGCAGTTGGAAACGAAACCCTTCATGAGACTAACCACAAGCAGGAGGTACACTACAATCATGGAGAAGAGAGAGAATCAGAACCCATGGCAAGCGCCTCAAGGATGGGTCACCCACATCGGGATCATGGGTCCCTGTAATATATGGCTTTGGAAAACAGTGGGGATTAACTTTCTGAATTTTTACAATCAGCTGGGAATAACTTTAGCAGGCTTAACTCTGAAAGATCATGAGGGCAAGAAGAAACTGAGTCCCTGTCCCTAAAGTGCCAGCATAAGAGCATATGAACAGCATTTTGAGCAGCACCTGGGACATAGTAAAGGAGATTTATTGACCACTTCCAGAACGCGCTTGGGTGTATGTGTGTGTGTGTGTGGGGGGGGGATCTATAGGAGACTTCTCTAAGAACAAAAGAGGTGACCGGTGCCATTTCCTCCCACACCCCAAGCCAAGATAGCAGCACATGTGCAGGAACAAGTGTAAACACTCTTCACCTATCTAGGTAGCACCATGAACTTCACCCCCACATTCTCCTGCAGATCCACACTACCCAACCCCTCCCATTACACAGGTGTCCATCTAAAGCATCTCCTGCCACAAAACACACTGCCAACAGCCCCAACAGTGAGATGTGACACTCCAAACTGTCTCTCACACTGGGGAGAGAGAAAGATACACATGCACATGCATGTGTCCACAGTCCCAGCAGCCAAATATTGGCTAGTAGCACGGAAAATGTGGACTGCCAATCGGGGCAAGGGCAGCCCTAGCAGGTATGACTGCTATTACTGCCCACTTTGGGAGCCTCAAGGCACATGGCAAGGATATCATCCTTCAAGTAGCCCCTGCACATGAGCTTAAGGCAGGCATTTTGCTGACTGCTGTCACCTTCCAACTTCTAGCACATGTTGGAGCAGGCTGGTCCCTTCACGCACAGGGTCAAAAACCTTCTTGGTGTAACAAGCTCAGTGCTCAGTTGCAGCCAAATGGACTGAAGGAAACTCTAGTCAGTCATGATAGTAAAGTGCACACAATCCACATAGAGACCTCCTTAGAGTACCTGGTTCTGGTGAACCGGGGCATTGTGCTGCTGGACACCACAGGACCTCTTCTTCAAAAAGCTATGACTGTTAAGGTCTAGAAATATAGCTTATTTTCCAAATACATAGGAAACAAGCACAGAGGGTTACACATAATAATGAGGTGGAGGAATATGTCCCAAAAGTACAAGGGCAAAACTGCATCAAATTGCTAAATGAACAGAAATAATCAATATGAGTGTTATAAATTCAAAGTAATGGCTGTAAGATATTCATGGGATTTGAGAAAAGACTGTAGGCTCTGAGTGAGACAAAGACAGAACATATTGAAAAGAGACTCAGACTTAGATAAAGAACTCAGTAACTGAAATAAAATACAGTAGAGGGAAGCAATAGCATATAAGATGAGGCAGAGGAATGGATCAGGGAGCTAAAGGAGGATTAATGGAAAACAACAAAGATGAACAGCAAAAAAGAAAGAAGAATAATAAAGTATGTGACAAGGTGAAGGGAAATCAGCATATCATCAAGATTAATAACATTCACTTCATAAAGAATCCTGAAGGAGAGAGAGAAAGAGGGGCAGAAAATTTATTTGAAGAAATAATACCTGAGAATTTCATTAATTTGGGGAAGGAAAGAGGTATCCAGATCCAGGAGGCACAAAGAAACCCTCCCCCCAAAAAATCAACGCAAGGAGGTGAAAACAAAGACACCTCATGGCAAAAAGTAGTGATAAAGAGAGAATTATTTTAAA
>NW_027401477.1:0-4161 GCF_003265705.2 Callorhinus ursinus
TGGAAACTCCCCTATTCTTCTTATTCTAGCCCATTCGTCTAGATTTTTTTCAGTACCATTAACATGTTGGATTTGTAACACTAGTTAATATTGAATAAGAGAATGTTACAAAGAGAAGAATGTGAGTGTCACATGTCTGGTTAAGCACCGTTCCTCAACGTTGAGGCTTTGCATGTCCTTTGCTTTGAAAAAAAAAATTGGCATTAAAATCTATAAGCTCATTGCTGGGCTCTGTGCAAGTGAGTTCCTCCACCTGTGCATGTTTCTCTGTTTTCCAAAATGACTATAATGCGTTATGTAGCCAAAACCATTTAGCAATTAGTTATCCTTCCCCCCCAAATTATCTCAGTTCTCTAACCCTCCACTCTTTCCTGGGTGCTCACCCATGGCCTTGTATCCATCAGCTGTTTCCTCTTAACCAGACAGCCCTTGTCCTACTGAGATTAACATCCTGCGTTTATCCCTAGTGAAACCAAAATATAGGGCCACTCTAAATTATCCTATTTCCTCCTCCTGTCTTTAGTGCTGTCTTTCCTTCATGAAAGCTGTGCCTGGGGGAAGGACAGAATGAGAAGTGACCCAACAGTTTACATTTGGGGGACTCCACAGTAACTGTTTTTCTACAAACCACAAAACGAATGGTTTTAGAGGCACTGAGGACATCACACTAGAGACCATTTCCCTTTCAGTTCAATTCCCTCATTTTACAGATAAAAAGTGTGCTGACTCCTAGTCCATCAGCTTTTTGATATTCACGGACTTAATCTTTATAGGAGTAAAACATAACAACAGTTATGAGGCTTCAAAGGCTGTCTCATAATCAAAGTTGAAGAAATATTGTTCTAAATGATTTTTAAAAATATGCCTTATTTGAAGAGGAAAACTCAAGTATTTTTGCAAAAGCCTTTTGCTGTAGAGCAACGGGACAGATTAAAGGTAGCTCACAAAATAAGGGAACATTTCTTTCCTGTTGTTTTTTCCTCCAAATTCGTCTATACAGGTCCAGACAGATGGGCTATGTTTCCTTTCTATTAACTGAGCAGACAGAGAAGAACTGAGGACTGAAGCATGTCATCACTGTCCTGAATGTACTGAAATCCTAACAGCCTTAGCTGAAAACCTGTCCAAAGCAGGCAGTGAAAATAAATTTAAAATAGGACCAACTCCAAACTATCTCTGCTAGAATCCGAAGGCAGGCAGGGAAAACTGGCTCCTTGGAGGAAGGCAGTCCAAGAAATAAGCAGAGTGACCTAGAACCTGTTCCAGTGTGTTTGAAGTACTTGGGGATGGAGTAACCCCTTTCCTTTATTCATCTACATAGGTCCATGAGCCACGAGAACATGACCCCCCATGTGAAGCTCCTCAATACAAGACATCTAACTTCATGACCTAAGTCCTTTCTCGGGGCGGGGTGGGGGAGGGCGAAGTCTAAAGAATCTGAAATGGTGGGCCTATATTTTAATCAAAGTTCTGAGAATAGCTTTGAAGAAGAGTTCCTGGCAGCGAGGAACAGCAAAAGAAGCAAGGGCCCCTGGAATCAAGAAGACCTAGGTTTGAATTCTGGCTGTCACATCCTGGTGAAGTGACTGGAGTAACAAACATCTCTGAGTCTCACTTAGCACCATTTACCTCATAAGGCAATCTGAGGATTAAATGAAAGAGCATGTGCAAAGCACCTCACATAAGGCTGGGCACAGAGTAGGTGCCTAGTAATAATGATGTTACATTTGCACTGGGCAGTGAGCAGAAAATCTGGGGATGCCCAGAGGTGGCATGGCCAGGAGCTCCAGAAGCATGGGACTGCCATAGGGAAAAGGAGCTCTCTGCTCTAAAGGTCCTATTCCAGTTAGAAACCAACTCCAAGAGACAACGCACAACACGCCAAAGAGTCATCATTCAGCTCCTACTCCAAGGGAATGAGGAGCTGCCTTACTTGCAAAGCTCCTAGGCGGCTCTGCCACTTATTAACAGTGTGAACCTAGTGACCCAATGTCTCTGAGTTTCAATTTCCTCGTCCCCAAAGTGGGGATAACGATATCCACATTGCAAGAGCTGTTGGAAACATGAAAATAAGATATAGTGTGAGAGAGCATGTATTGAGCATTTCCCATGAGCCAGGCACTATCTGAGAGTGTTGGGCACACTATCTTGCTTGTACGATACGTAAAGGTCCCTAGCCTACTGCCTGGAACACAGTAAGTGCCTACTAGAGGTAGGTAATAAAGAAATGTTATGGGGCAGAGGAAGAACTACTCTGCTTCCAAGAGAAAGAAGATATGTTGTTAGGTACGTGGGAAGAATAAGATGCGGCTGGGAGAAGGAAAGTATAGTAGTTGCTGGGTAGGACTATGTCAAACCTTTTGAACTATTACAAAGAGAAAATAATAAAACAGCCACCCGAAGTTCCCTCAAAGGACAGACCTCAGTTATTATTTTCATCCTGAACATTTATGCCTTTCTGAATCGGACAAGAAGCTGCCAGGATTTCCAGTACATAGCAAAAAGTGATGACGATACCCTGCAGTGTATAAACTTGTGTGTGCACACAGCCGTCTAAAGGAAACCGATACCGGATGACGGGGGAGCATTAGGGTGTCTCTGTGACTGCAGCTCGATTTGCCTTCACAGTGTGGCCACAACTGCCTCAATGGTATTCTCAATAGTGAGGTAAATAATTCAGTAGGGATAAGGCTTAGATTTTCCTCATTCTCTCTTAGTGCTTATGTTCTTGGCACAAGACTGATGCACCACAGACAAGCCGGCATGTGGACGTGATCTACGTGGATAAGGTAGAGCCCACTACATTGTGGAGTCCTTCAGTTTCTAAAATCATGGAGCTTGTACTGTTAGAACCAATGAAGTGACTAAAAGAATTTTAAAAAATAAGCCATCAGTCTGGACCTGTGTAGGTGAATGAAGGAGAAGCACTTTAAAGTCCGAAAAAAAAAAGTATACTTAACATTTACGATTATCAAACACTGCTGGTTTTCCATAATATATTTCATTCCTGATTTCATCTGAAAGAGATATGATTATTACTACCATTCAAAAAGTGGTACCTTATTGAAGCAAAATGAAACAGAAACCCCCGAAAGTGGTACCTTATTAATAAGTTCTTGGAATGTCTTTGAGGTGGGTTTCAGATTTTTGTTTTGCCAGCACAGCAGAGAACAGGCTCATTGGGTTTCTCCACCAAGAGGTATAAAGTCTCAAACTCACCACCTTTACCAAGCACGCTATAACACCAAGAGTCTCTTACAAGAGTCTGAATTTCATTATAGTTAGGTGGGCAACATAGGAAAAAATCGGGTGGAATCAGGTGATAAAAATTCATGGATTCACTGAAAAACATTCACCGAGTGCCATGCCCACTCAAAATAGACTTTACCACACTGCTAACTAGTTCACTCTGTGTTTATCAATAACTTAGAGGCTTCATTCAAGAAACTTCCTGAGTTATAATTACCTGAAACCCAGGGGTAAATAAAGGATCTTGGGGGGCCCGAACCTCATCTACTTTGGGAAATCCTGTCTAATAAAAGCATGCAAAATTATGAATACAAAAAATTGCTAGGACCCCCTCCCAAGACCTTGGAAGGGGCCTGTGTAAATGAGGAGCCCTGAAGCGTAAGTTTGAGATAAATCTACCTCAGCTGGGGCCTCTAAGTTTCACAGACTAAGTTAATGCCAGAGAAAATATCGCTTCAACTTATAGAAACCAACTCCAAGAGACACAGGTTATATGTCACATAGGTAATAACATGACCTAATTCAAGGGGTAGCATCTTCCCTTGGCAACTTGCCTTTGAAAAGAGATGCAATAAAGTCTATATCTCACTATGGCAAACATTTCCTGAAGCGGACTAGCTTTGTCTATTAGAAAAATGTGGCTCCAAACAAAGGAGCCTCGCCCCCAATACACACTTACTATATTGTGATTTCTTTCAGAAGGAACCGTGAATTCGTTTCAGTAGAGCAGCTCTATTCAAACCATGTGACATGTGTACGAATTTATTTTCAACGCCAGCTAGCTCTGGTTCTTTAATTACCTTTTTCTGTCATTTAAGATGCACGCAGAAACTCAACACAAACAAGTTGTTGCCTCATCCATTATGAATCTTTCCTATCCTGCAACCCGTTGCCTACTTTGTCACCCCCCAC
>NW_027401478.1:0-4160 GCF_003265705.2 Callorhinus ursinus
CAAGTTGACACATGAACTTAACCATCATCTGTTCTTTCCCTGGGAAGTGTCTCTGGAAGGCAGGTTACGTGAAAGTATTAGCACCAAAGCGGTGGGCAGCATTCTTAACTTACAGTTCAACGGAATCATTGTCATTTTTCTTCCCATTGAAACTAAGACCTCTAGGCAAGCAAGGCATAAAGCCACAGGGGCAGGAAATAGAAATTGTGCTAGTGCATCACTAGGGGTTAATAGTGAGTGGTGCCACTCCCAGTTTCCATCCCTCGATTCCTGGACCCGTGATTCCTGCCCGTGGGAAAAAATAGCCCCGTGTGTTGGATGCTGATTCAGGTATACAGCCTCCTGGAGAACCTTGCCCCACTCCTACAGGGTATTGCCGTCTACCTGGCACCATTAGCAGAGTCTTCAAAAGGACATTCCAACGTTGCGTCAGCCAGCGGACTTGGAACAGTGGGGAGCATGATAGCACCAGTGAATTGCATGACTATGGGCTCGTGGCTTCACACCATGTGCTGTGAACTTAGTTCCTCCATCCGAATCAGGCTGCACGGAATACAACAGTGGTAGATAAAGCATTCCGTAAGTCACTGCTGTTAGTTTAGACACGAAGCATTGCATGCAGGGAAGGCAAATTCATGTCGATGGTAAGTGTCTACTCCAGTAAGAACAAATGCTGCTTTCCATGATAGAAGAGGTCCAATGTAATAAGCCTGCCACCAGCTAGCTGGCTGATCACCTGGGGGGATGGTGCCTTATCAAAGACACAGGGATCATTTCTGTTGCCAGCAGCTGTGGGCACTCAGCGGTGCACTCAGCCACGTCAGCTCTGGTGAGTAGAAGTCCAGTGCTGAACCAATACATAACATCCTTCTATGACCCATGGCCAATTGGTCCAGTAGCCCATTGGGCAATGACAAGGATGGCTGAGGAAAGAGGCTAATATCCATAGAACAGTTCATCTTATATACTTGATTAGTAAAATGCATCTCTGCTGAGAGAGAGAGACAACCAACAAACAGACTCTTAACTGTAGTGAGCAAACTGATGGTTACCGGGGGTGGGGGTGGGGTGGGGATGGGTGAAATAGACGATGGGGATTAAGGCGTGCACTTGTCCTGATGAGCGCTGGGTGATGTCTGGGATTGTTGAATCACGATAGTATACACCTGAAACTAATATAACACTGTAGGGTGACTATACTGAAATTTAAAAGAAAAGAGAAGGGAAAAAAAGAAAAAGAAACTTCCTCTCTGCTGAGGTCACCCTTTAGTGAGCATTCACATAAGCCACAAATACCTTCACATTTCTCACCTACTCAGAGAGGTCTATCCACATACCTCTTCCCTAGAATTTTGTCACCTATTTTAATTCCTATTCCTTCCAATTCCCTGACCTGTCTGCCAAACAATTGGCCACAGCCCGTGAATTGGAAGATAATCAGAATTCCGTCCATTTCCTCTTTTCCTTAGAGGAGGGGAGAGGGGCAGAGGGAGAGGGAGAGAGAATCTTAAGCAGGCTCCACGCCCAGCACAGAGCCCAACAGGGGGCTCGATCCCACAACCCTGAGATCGTGACCTGAGCCGAATTCAAGAGTCAGGCGCTTAAGCAACTGAGGCACCCTAGTGCCCTTGTCCATTGATCTTTTAAGAAAAGTAAACAACCGGGTGCACTGCTCGAAGTTCTGCCCACTGGGAGGTTGACCCTTCTGCACTGTCCTCCACGGATATCCCAGAAAGGGGCTGTAGTACCACAGCTATCCACTTGCAGGTGGTGTCTGCGTATGGTGCAGAATCATCTGTAAATTGGGCCCAAAGTAGCACTTCCTCTGTCAATTGCATGTATCCCTGCTGTTGCACAAATCTGTGAGGCAGTCTGGCTCGGGGAAATGTTAAAGACAAAAGTGTGAAAGGAAACGGGTAACACAACCTATACCATTCCCTACTCCCTGGTTTCACTCTCTACGACAAGGCATCTGCTTTTGCTTCCTTTTCAGACTCCTCAGGCAAGTGGTTTTATTTTTTTATTTTTTATTTTTTATTTTTGCCTTTTGTCTACAATGGTCAGTTACAATCACAGGGAGACATAGGCAGCAGTGAGCTAACTCCATGGCAGCCAGAAGCAGAAACTCTTCACTAGGTTTTTTAAAATAGTTTTACTCTTTAGAGCAGTTTTAAGTTCACGGCAAACTTGAGCCAAAAGTCAGAGTTGCCACATACCTACCGCTCCCACCCATACACAGCCTCCTCCACTTACAATATTCTGCGTCAGAGTGATGCATGAACTATAATCGATGAACCCATATATCATAATCCCTCCAAAAGTCCACCGACAGTTTACGTTGTGATTCACCTTTGGTGCTGTACATTCTAACAGTTTTCACAAATGAGTAATGTCATGTCCACAGGATTTCTGAGTGGGCATAAACTTTCAACTACATTAACTAAACATCAAAAGTGCAATTATTGTATCTACAGAATTATTTCGCTGTCGTAAAATTGCTCTGCACACTGCCTGTTCTTCCTTCTCTCCTCTACCTCACGAAGCCACTAATGTTTTAATGTCTCCATAGTTTTGCCTTTTACGGAAGATCACCACAGTAGGAATCTTACCGTATGTATAGCCTTTTCAGATTGACTTTTCCACTGCTGAGATGCATTTAAGGTTCCTCCTGGCTTTTCATGGCTTGATGGCTCCTTTGTTTTAGCCCTGGATGATATTCCGTTCTCTGGATGTGCCGTAGCTCTAGATAAATATACATTTATCTCCCAAAAAAGGAAACCACTATGTTGGTTGCTTCCAAGTTTGAGTAGTTATAAATAGAGCTACTATATACATTTGTGTGTAGGTTCTTGTGCGGACATAAATTTTCAACTAATTTGAGGAAACACTAAGGCGTGTGATTACTGGATTGTACGATAAGCATGTGTTGAGTTTTGTGAGTAACCTCTATTCTGTATTCCAAACGGTTATGCCGCTTTGCCTTTCTACCAGCAGCGAATGGGAGTTCCAGTTACTGCACGTCTTCACAAACATTTGATGTTCTCAGTGTACAGTGATGCCTCGTTGTTGTTTATTTTGCAATTTCATAATGGCATAGGATGTTGAGCATCTTTTCATATGCTTATTTCCCATGTGTGTATCTTCTTTGGTGACTTCCCTGTTCGTGTCTTTGCCTATGTTTAAATCGGGGTGTTCATTTTCATATTTTGGGGTTTAAGAATTCTTTCTAAATTTTGGATAACAGTCTTTTATCAGATATGCCTCTTCATCTATTTTCTGCCAGTCTGTCAAAGAGCAGACTTTTTTAATTTTAATGAGGCCTACCGTATCTATTGTTTCTTTCATGGATCATGCCTTTAGGTTGTATCAAAAGAAATGTTCTCTGTGTCCATCTTCATCTAGATGTTCTGCTCTGTTTTGGATTGCCCACGCAAAGGCATCTCCCATGGAGTTCTGTAGTTTTAATTTTACACTTAGGTCTATGATCCTTTTGAGTTAATTTGCTGTGAAGGGCATAAGGTCTGTGTCTAAATTCATTTTTCCCCACGTGAATGTCCAGATATTCCAGCATCATTTGTCGAAAAGACTTCTTTGCTCCAGCGTATTACTTTTGGTCCATTGCATAAATCTGTTGGCTGTGTTTATGGAGGTCTGTTTCTGGGCTTTCTCTTTTGTTCCATTGACCTGTCGGTCTATTCTTTCTCCAGTACCATACTGCCTTGATTGTCTTAAGTTTATACTAAGTCCTGAAGTACGGTAGTGTCAGGCTACCAACCTTTTCTCCTCCTTCAGTATTGTGTTGGCTGTTCTGTGTCTTTGGCCTCTCCATAGAAACTTCCTAATCAGTTTGTCAATGTGCGCAAAATAACCTGCCGGATTTTGATTAGGATGCATTGAATCTATAGAACAAAGTGGGAAGAATTGGCAAGTCGACGATATTGAGTCCCCTTCCATGAACGTGAACTATCTCTCCATTTGTTTCGTTCTTCTTTGATTTCTTTCATCAGACCGTTGTAATTTTCCTCATATAGATTTTGTACATATTTTGTTAGACTTAGACCAAATAGATCATTCTGTGGGGTGCTAATGTAAATGGTAATGGGTTCTTAATTCCAAAGTCCACTGCTTTCTTCTATATCGGCCTAAGGAACTGGACTTTG
>NW_027401479.1:0-4158 GCF_003265705.2 Callorhinus ursinus
CTGTCCAATTTTCCCAACACCATTTGTTGAAGAGACTGTCTTTTTTCCATTGGACATTCTTTCCTGCTTTGTCAAAGATGAGTTGACCATAGAGTTGAGGGTCCATTTCTGGGCTGTCTATTGTGTTCCATTGATCGATGTGTCTGTTTTTGTGCCAGTACCATACTGTCTTGATGATGACAGCTTTGTAATAGAGCTGGAAGTCCGGAATTGTGATGCTGCCAGCTTAGCTTTTCTTTTTCAACGTTCCTCTGGCTATTCGGGGTCTCTTCTGGTTCCATACAAATTTTAGGATTATTTGTTCCATTTCTTTGAAAAAATTGGATGATATTTTGATGGGGATTGCATTGAATGTATAGCTTGCTCTAGGTAGCATTGACATCTTCACAATATTTGTTCTTCCAATCCATGAGCATGGAAGGTTTTTCCATTTCTTTGTGTCTTCCTCAATTTATTTCATGAGTATCAATTTCTTTCATGAGTTTTCTGAGTACAGATCCTTTGCCTCTTTGGTTAAATTTATTCCTAGGTATCTTATGGTTTTGGGTGCAATTGTAAATGGGATCGACTCCTTGATTCGTCTGTCTTCTGTCTTGTTGTTGGTGTATAGGAATGCCACTGATTTCTGTGCATTGATTTTATATCCTGCTACTTTACTGAACTCCTGTATGAGTTCTAGCAGTTTTGGGGCGGAGTCTTTTGGGTTTTCCACATACAGTATCATATCATCCACAAACAGTGAGAGTTTGAATTCTTCTTTGCTGATTTGGATGCCTTTTATTTCTTTTTGTTGTTTGATTGCTGTGGCTAGGACTTCTAGTACTCTGTTGAATAGCAGTGGTGATAGTGGACATCCCTGCCGCGTTCCTGACCTTAGGGGAAAAGCTCTCAGCTTTTCCCCATTGAGAATGATATTCACTGTAGGTTTTTCATAGCTGGCTTTTATGATATTGAGGTATGTACCCTCTATCCTTATACTCTGAAGAGTTTTCATCAAGAAAGGATGCTGTACTTTGTCAAATGCTTTTTCTGCATCTATTGAGAGGATCATATGATTCTTGTTCTTTCTTTTGTTAATGTATTGTATCACGTTGATTGATTTGCTAATGTTGAACCAACCTTGCAGCCCAGGGATAAATCCCACTTGGTCATGGTGAATAATCCTTTTAATGTACTGTTGGATCCTATTGGCTAGTATTTTGGTGAGAATTTTTGCATCCATGTTCATCAAGGATATTGGTCTATAATTCTCCCTTTTGATGGGGTCTTTGTCTGGTTTTGGGATCAAGGTAATGGTGGCCTCATAAAACGAGTATGGAAGTTTTCTTTCCATTTCTATTTTTTGGAACAGTTTCAGAAGAATAGGTATTAATTCTTTAAATGTTTGGTAGAATTCCTCTGGGAAGCCACCTGGCCCTGAGCTTTTGTTTGTTGGAAGATTTTTGATGACTGCTTCAATTTCCTTAGTGGATATAGGTCTAGGTCTGTTCAGGTTTTCTATTTCTTCCTGGTTCAGTTTTGGTAGTTGATACATCTCAAGGAATGCACCCATTTCTTCCAGGTTATCTAATTTGCTGGCATAGAGTTGCTCATAATATGTTTTTATACTTATTTGTATTTCTTTGGTGTTGATTGTGATCTCTCCTCTTTCATTCATGATTTTGTTGATTTAAGTCATTTCTCTTTTCTTTTTGATAAGTCTGGCAAGGGGTTTATCAATCTTGTTAATTCTTTCAAAGAACCAGCTCCTAGTTTCGTTGATCTGTTTTACTGTTCTTTTGGTTTCTCTTTCATTGATTTCTTCTCTGATCTTTATTATTTCTCTTCTCCTGCTGGGTTTAGGCTTTATTTGCTGTTTTTTCTCCAGCTCCTTTAGGTGTAGGGTTAGGTTGTGTATTTGAGACCTTTCTTCTTTCTTGAGAAAGGCTTGTATTGCTATATACTTTCCTCTCAGGACTGCCTTTGCTGCATCCCAAAGATTTTGAACAGTTGTGTTTTCATTTTCACTGGTTTCCATGAATTTTTTTAATTCTTTAATTTCCTGGTTGACCCATTCATTCTCTAGTAGGATGCTCTTTAGCCTCCATGTATTTGAGTTCTTTCTGACTTTCCTCTTGTGATTGAATTCTAGTTTCAAAGCATTGTGGTCTGAACATATGCAGGGAATGATCCCAATCTTTTGGTACCAGTTGAGACCTGATTTGTGACCTAGGATGTGATCTATCCTGGAGAATGTTCCATGGCACTAGAGAAGAATGTGTATTCTGTTGCTTTGGGATGGAATGTTCTGAATATGTCTGTGAAGTCCATTTGGTCCAGTGTGTCATTTAAAGTCTTTATTTCAGGCTCCTGGGTGGCTCAGTCGTTAAACGGCTGCCTTCGGCTCAGGTCATGATCCCAGGGTCCTGTGATCAAGTCCCACATCAGGCTCCCTGCTCAGCAGGAAGCCTGCTTCTCCCTCTCCCACTCCCCATGCTTGTGTTCCTGCTCTTGCTGTTTCTCTCTCTGTCAAATAAATAAATAAGATCTTTTAAAAATAAATAAATACATAAATAAATAAATAAATAAATAAATAAAGTCTTTATTTCTTGGTTGATCTTTTGCTTAGATGATCTGTCCATTTCAGTGAGGGGGTGTTAAAGTCCCCCACTATTATTGTATTGTTGTCAATGTGTTTCTTTGCTTTTGTTATTAATTGGCTTATATAATTGGCTGCTCCCATGTTAGGGGCATAGATATTTACAATTGTTAGATCTTCTTGTTGGATAGACCCTTTAAGTAGGATATAGTGACCTTCCTCATCTCTTATTACAGTCTTTGTTTTAAAATCTAATTTGTCTGATATAAGGATTGCCACCCCAGCTTTCTTTTGGTGTCCATTAACATGGTAAATGGTTTTCCACCCCCTCACTTTCAATCTGGGGTGTCTTTGGGTCTAAAATGAGTCTCCTGCAGACAGCATATCGATGGGTCTTGTTTTTTAATCCAATCTGATAGCCTGTGTCTTTTGATTGGGGCATTTAGCCCATTTACATTGAGGGTAACTATTGAAAGGTATGAATTTAGTGCCATTGTATTGCCTGTAAGGTGACTGTTACTGTATATTGTCTGTGTTCCTTTCTGGTCTATGTTGCTTTTAGGCTCTCTCTTTGCTTAGAGGACCCCTTTCAATATTTCTTGTCAGGTTGGTTTCGTGTTTGCAAATTCCTTTAGTTTTTTTGTCCTGGAAGCTTTTTATCTCTCCTTCTATTTTCAATGACAGCCTAGCTGGATATAGTATTCTTGGCTGCATGTTTTTCTCTTTTAGTGCTCTGAAGATATCATGCCAGTCCTTTCTGGCCTGCCAGGTCTCTGTGGATAGGTCTGTTGCCAATCTCATGTTTCTACCATTATAGGTTACATATCTCTTCCCCCGAGCTGCTTTCAAGATTTTCTCTTTGTCTCTGAGACTCATAAGTTTTACTATTAGATGTCGGGGTGTTGACCTATTTTTATTGATTTTGAGAGGGGTTCTCTGTGCCTCCTGGATTTTGATGCCTGTTTCCTTCCCCAAATTAGGGAAGTTCTCTGCTATAATTTGCTCCAATATACCTTTTGCCCCTCTCTCTCTTTCTTCTTCTTCTGGGATCCCAGTTATTCTCTTGTTGTTTTGTCTTTGGTATCGCTTATCTCTCAAATTCTGCCCTCGTGATCCAGTAGTTGTTTATCTCTCTTTTTCTCAGCCTCTTTATTTTCCATCATTTGGTCTTCTATATCACTGATTCTCTCTTCTGCCTCATTTATCCTAGCAGTTAGCACCCCCATTTTAATCGCACCTCATTAATAGCCTTTTTGATTTTGACTTGGTTAGATTTTAGTTCTTTCATTTCTCCAGAAAGGGTTTCTCTAATAACTTCCATGCTTTTTTCAAGCCCAGCTAGTATCTTCAAAGTCATGATTCTGAACTCTAGGTCCGACATCGTACTAATGTCCGTATTGAGTAGGTCCCTCGCTGACGGTACTACCTCTTGTTCTTTTTGCTGAGGTGATTTTTTCGTCTTGTCATTTTGTCCAGAGGAGAATAGATGAATGAGAGAACAAAATGCTAACAGGTTAACAATGTCCCCAGCAAATATACTCTATAGAAATCAGAAAAGACCTGAAACCAGGGGAAAAGAA